>NC_092764.1:0-152500 GCF_047496795.1 Chiloscyllium punctatum | reverse complement strand
GGGGAGACAGTGGGGGGAGAGACAGTGGGGGGAGAGACAGTGGGGGAAGAGACAGTGAGGGGAGAGACAGTGAGGGGGGAGACAGTGGGGGAGAGACAGTGAGGGGGGAGACAGTGGGGGGAGAGACAGTGAGGGGGGAGACAGTGAGGGGGGAGACAGTGGGGGGAGAGACAGTGGGGGGAGAGACAGTGGGGGGAGAGACAGTGAGGGAAGTGACAGTGGGGGGAGAGACAGTGGGGGGAGAGACAGTGAGGGAAGTGACAGTGGGGGGAGAGACAGTGAGGGGAGAGACAGTGGGGGGGAGACAGTGAGGGGAGAGACAGTGGGGGGGAGACAGTGGGGGGAGAGACAGTGGGGGGAGAGACAGTGGGGGAAGAGACAGTGGGGGGAGAGACAGTGAGGGAAGTGACAGTGGGGGGAGAGACAGTGGAGGGGGAGACAGTGGGGGAAGTGACAGTGGGGGGAGAGACAGTGGGGGGAGAGACAGTGAGGGAAGTGACAGTGGGGGGAGAGACAGTGAGGGGAGAGACAGTGGGGGGGAGACAGTGAGGGGAGAGACAGTGGGGGGGAGACAGTGAGGGGAGAGACAGTGAGGGGAGAGACAGTGGGGGGAGAGACAGTGGGGGGAGAGACAGTGGGGGGAGAGACAGTGGGGGGAGAGACAGTGAGCTCGTGTCTCTCTCTGGTGCCACAGTAACAGGTTAAACATTAAACAGAAACAAACACAGAAACCGGCAGATTCCGGTCGGACATCGCCCTCTGTCCAGTCCCGGCTGGTCGGTGTCCTCAGGAAATTAGTCTCAATCATCACTGCCCAAACATGATGGGGGAGGGGTACCTGCTGCCGACCAATCTGACACAGTGCGATCCCAGACATGGCCATGCTGAACTCTCCAATCCATTCAATGAGCCCTCAGCCGCTCCGTCCTCAATCTCATCCCGATCAGAGTGTTTCAGGAGCAGAGCCTGGTGGGACCTGTCTCTGGTCACAGCTATTTCCAGCTATTTCAAACAGGCAATCCCCTGGCACTGCCAGCTGACCCACCCCCCACTGTCTGTGACAGTAGCCCCAGACCAGGGACGAACCTGGAGCTGCTGACTCTGACCGTTGTGGACCCCACCCCCACCCCACCTCCTGTTTGTCCCGGAGACACTAATCTGCATTTCCTAAGGGGCTTCTGCTGGTCTCGGGGGAAGGGGGTGGGGGTACTTGGAGTGTGGTCACAGTGGAGACATTGAATGTTCTCAATCTAACCACCTTCAGTTACTGTGTCTTCCTCAGCTGTGAGATAGGCCCTGACCATAAAGCCACGAGACATTGGAGCATCAAGTCTGCTGGGTCATTCAATGAGATCATGAATGATCTGTTCATCACAGCTCCGCCTCCCTGCTGTTCTGCTCACTGCCTTGACCAATGAAGGCAGGTGTCCTATCTGCCCTTGTCACCACCCCATTACCCTCCCGTGCCAACTTCGGGATCTGTTGACAAGCTCCCCAAGATCTCTCTGTCCCTCTGTGTGTCCAGCCATTCACTGAGTGCTCCCTCTCTCTTGTTACTTCTCCCACACTTCTGGGGTGAAGATTGATCTGACCTATCCATTTACATCCTCTTGTAAAACTGGACCTTCCTCCTCACAGCCAATCTTTGTGTCATCTGCTAACCTGGCTACGGTCCATTCACATCCCTTATTCCCCAGTGCCCCCTGTAACAAGGGGAAATACTAACATGACCAGACATTGTACTCACAATTGCACAGTATTCAGCTCAAGTCAATACTCTCTGATAATCACAGCCTATGTCAGAGTTAAAGGAGAACTGGACTATATATGGACCAGCAGCAGAAACATTCACACCCACGGTACTGGGTAATGAAACTAGTTAGGTCACCCCCACCCCCACCATCATTTGAGTTTTCAGTAAAGAGTCAATCCCATTGCTGTGGGTCTGGAGTCCCACGTTGACCAGACCAGGGAAGACCAGGGAAGGATGGTGGTTTCCTTCCCTAAACAACATTAGTGAACAACATGGGTTTGTCGAAGAATTGATGATCTGTTACTGAGACTAGGTTGAGATTCCAGGTTTGATGATAATTGAGGTTCCACCATGTGTCTCAGTGGTTAGCACTGCTGCCTCACAGCGTCAGAGACCCGGGTTTGATTCCCGCCTCAGACGACTGTCTGTGTGGGGTTTGCACGTTCTCCCCGTGTCTGTGCGGATTTCCTCCGGGTGCTCCGGTTTCCTCCCACAGTCCACAGATGTGCAGGTTTAGGTGGATTGGCCATGGGAAATAACCCAGTGTCCAGGAATGTGCAGGCTAGGTGGGTGAGTCGTGGTAAATGCAGGGTTATGGGGATATGGAAGTGGGGGGGCTGGGTCTGGATGGGAGGGTTGGTGTGGACTCGATGGGCTGAATGGCCTGCTTCCACACTGTAGGGATTCTACATCTCCACAATATTAGCCTGGGGTGTGGATTACTAACCTTGTGCCATTAACACTACACCCACCTTCTCCCCCCAAAGTAACACGGGCAGAATAGTAGTTAGCACTGCTGCAGCCTCATGGTGCCAGGGACCTGGGTTCGATTCCAGCCTCAGGCAGAGTTTGCACATACCCCCGCCCCGTGTCTGTGTGGGTTTCCCCAGGTGCTCGGGTTTCTTCCCACAATCTGAAGATGTGCAGGTCAGGCGAATTGGTCATGTTCAATTGTCCGTCGTGTTCAGGGGTGTGTACATTAGGCGCATTAGTCAGGGGTAACTGTAGGATTGGGGAATGGGTCTGGGTGGGATATTCGTCGGAGGGCTAGTGTGGACTTGTTGGGCTGAAGAACCTGTGGGGATTCTATATAACAAAGGTGAAACCTTCATTCAAGAAAAGGTATCAATACATTCCTGGCAACTGCAGGTACTTTGACATAGCAGGGAGTAAGTTTTTAGAAATAAACCCCCCCCCAGAGGGGAATAAAACCAACAGGTACTTCGACATTTGAATTAATTCAGGTGAGTCTGCACAGATTAGGGGGAAAAAAATTGGGAGAGACTATAATTGAATGTTTTGATGAAACAACAGGGGAGTTGGTGAATGGAATGTGATGGATGTTGGTGACCTTATTTAAAAACATATTTGACAATGTACCACATTAAAAGCCAGTGAGAAACGAAAGAAGTTCATGGAATTAGACAGCTTCGGGAAAAGGTATAAAGACAAAAACAATGAGATTATTGAAATGTTTATTATTTATGTCTAGTGTTCCTCAATGCCAAGATCACTGTTTATCTCAATATGCTTTAATAATTTGGATCTTGGAATACAGAGAAGAATTTTAAAATTTACTCCTAATTCCAAACATTGGAGAGTGACAAACAGTGAGGATGAGACTGCAATAGAACAGGAGTAAGCTCCTGTCCAAGGCACACACCATCCCAAACTGGAACTGAAATATATCACCAGGTCAAAGTCCTCGAATTTGCTCTCGAACAGCACCGTGGGTGTCCCTATGCTGCACAGACAGCAGAAGGCAACTGACCTCACACTCGAGATCTGTAACATAGCAGCACTCCCTCCCCACTGCACTGCACTAACAGCTCAGCTTAGATAATGCACTCAAATCTCTGGTGTGGGCTTTCAGTTCAGACCTCAACACTCTGAGCCAGGGAAGGTACAACTCCTTTCCTTATATTTTACAGGATGCTGGTGTCACCGGCTGGGCCCAGTATTTATTACCCGTCCCTAGTTGCCCCTTGAGAAGGTGGGGGTGAGCTGCAGTCCATGTGCTGTAGGTAGATCCACAATGCCCTTAGGGAGAGAATTCCAGGTTTTGACCCAGCGACACTGAAGGAACGGCGATGAATTTCCAAGTCAGGATGGTGAGGGGCTTGGAGGGGAACCTGTAGGGAGTGGTATTCCCCAATATCTGCAGTCCTTGTCCTTCCAGATGGAAGTGGTCATGGGTTTGGAAGGTGCTGCCTGAGGGTCTTTGGTGAGTTTCTGCAGAGCATCTTGGAGATGGTACACACTACTGTTACTGAGCATCAGTGGGGGAGAGAGTAGATACTTGTGGATGTGGTGCCAATCAAGCGGCTGCTTTGTCCTGGATGGTATTGAGCTCCTTGAGTGTTGTTGGAGCTGCCCCCATCCAGGCAAGTGGGGAGTATTCCATCCCACTCCTGACTTGTGCCTTGCAGATGGTGGACAGAATTTGGGGAGTCAGGAGGGGAGTTACTCGCTGCAGGATTCCTCGCTTCTGACTTGCTCTTGTAATCCACTGTGTTTATGTGGTGAGTCCAGTTGAGTTTATGGTCAATGGTAACCCCAGGAATGTTGACAGTGGGGGATTGAGTGATGGTAACACCATTGAATGTCAAGGGGCAATGGTTAGGTAGCCTCTTTTTGATGATGGTCATTGCCTGGCATTTGTGTAGTGTGAATGTTACTTGTCAATTGTCAGCCCAAGCCTGGATATTGTCCAGATCTTGTTGCATTTGAACATGGACTTCTTCAGTATCTGAGGAGTTGTGAAGGTGCGGAACATTGTGTAATCATTGGTGACCATCCCCACTTCTGACCTTACGATGGAGGGAAGGTCACTGATGAAGCAGCTGAAGCTGGTTGGGTCTAGGACACTCCCCTGAGGAACTCCTGCAGAGATGTCCTGGAGCTGAGATGACTGACCCTCCACAACCACAACCGTCTTCCTATGTGTCAGGTATGACTCCAGCAGATAGTTTGCCCCCTGATGCCCATTGATTCCGGTTTTGCCAGGGCTCCTTGGTTGAATGCAGCCTCGATGTCAAGAGCTGTCCCTCTCTCCTCTCCTCTGGAATCCAGCTCCTTTGTCCATGTTTGACCCAAGGCTGGAATGAGGTCAGGATCTGAGTGACCCTGGGGGAACCCAAACTGGGCGTCACTGAGCAGGTTATTGCTGAGCAGGTGCTGCTTGATAGCCCTGTTGGTGACCCCTTCCATCACTTTACTGATGATGGAGAACCGACTGATGGGGCAGTCATTGACCGGGTTGGCTCCCATTGACCAGAACAGCTTCCATCTCCAGCTCTGAGGAGCCCACCATGTGGTTCAATATCAATGCCCTGATTTCACTGATAAACAGGGAAGTGTATCCAATAGAATTGGTAAATAAGATTGAGTTTTCCCAAATTAATCACAAATCTGACCCTTAAACTCTGACCCCCAGTGCTTCAAGCTGACTGTTTAACTGTGATGCACCAAACTGTGAAAGCTTCCCAGACCCCTGCCTAACGTATCAAATAAGAAACGCTGAATACAGGAGGAGGACCCAGTGAATACAAGCACCACAATGTCTATGCTGGGAGAGTATTGGGGACAGTCATTTAGAGAGTGAGAATTCCCTACTGCTCAAACAGTTCAGTCAATGCCTTGCTACAAGTCAGACCTATTTCCCAAGGTCTGGATTAGTGGTGCTGGAAGAGCACAGCAGTTCAGGCAGCATCCAACGAGCAGCGAAATCGACGTTTCGGGCAAAAGCCCTTCATCAGGACCGACTTTCATTCATTCCCATGTTCACAATCCCATTGGACACTCACCTCTTCCCACTCACTCTCACTTAACACAACACAAATGGACCCAACCCCTTCGCGTTCACTCTCTATACAACCCCAATGGACCCAACCCCTTCACGTTCACTCTCACTTAACACAACACAAATGGACCCAACCCCTTCCCACTCACTCTCACTTAACACAACACAAATGGACCCAACCCCTTCCCACTCACTCTCACTTAACACAACACAAATGGACCCAACCCCTTCGCGTTCACTCTCTCTCTATGCAATTCTAATGGACACAAACCCCTTCTCGATCACTCTCTCTCTATATAACCCAAATGGACCTAAATCCCTTCCCATTCACTCTCCCTGTATACAATCCCATTGTATCCTGATCTGCTGCAGCTTTTTAACTGGTCAGACTGAATGGGAGCTAGTATGGGACCATATTTTGAGACCATGAAAGTGAAATCTCTCTCTCTTTAAAATCTTTGCCTGGACTCACCCTGAGTCAGAGACTGAGCTCCTGCCAATCTACAGCCTGATGCAGCATCAGGAATTACTCCCACAACATGTCAACATTAGGCTGCAAACAATTGATTAAGAAACCCTCAGTCTCACAGATACTCCCACGTTGATGCTCCCTCATATAAACTCACTGACACACTCTCAAATACACACTGTCAAACCTACACATTCGCACACTCTTATACAACAGGAACCTTGATTACCTGGCATTACATGATCAAAATATCGGATTCTCCGGAAAGATCACAAGGTCCTGATGCTTGGCTAAACTACGTTATCCATCATTTGATTAACTGAACAAAGTACACCGCGCCTGTGTCCTTCGGATAATCCTGTATACATAAACTCTCGTATATGGACACGTACATCCAGTGGTATATCAAAGTCACTCTCTCGTAGACTGTACACACACTGTCACTCCCTGATATGCACACAGTCTCCTATTTGCACATTGGTATACTCTCACATAAACCTGTGTGCAGTAACGCACCCATTCCCCAAGGACAGACACAACACAGATAAACACATACACACACACACACACACACTCCTCAGAAAGTGCGAGAAACACTGGGAATTGGGAGGGAGAAACTGTTCATGGTTCAGGACAAGCCAGCCATCACATTTGACCAAATGAGCACTTTTAACACATTGTGTGTGTCTCTGTGTGTGACACTGTGATCTTGCTAAACAGATTGTGACAGTCTGTGTGTGACACAGTGATCATGTTTAAGACATTGTGAGTGTCTGTGTGTGACACTGTGATCTTGTTTAACACATTGTGAGTGTCTGTGTGTGTCACTGTGATCTTGTTTAACACATTGTGAGTGTCTGTGTGTGTCACTGTGATCTTGTTTAACACATTGTGAGTGTCTGTGTGTGTCACTGTGATCTTGTTTAACACATTGTGAGTGTCTGTGTGTGTCACTGTCATCTTGTTTAACACATTGTGAGTGTCTGTGTGTGTCACTGTGATCTTGTTTAACACATTGTGAGTGTCTGTGTGTGTCACTGTGATCTTGTTTAACACATTGTGAGTGTCTGTGTGTGTCACTATCATCTTGTTTAACACATTGAGAGTGTCTGTGTGTGTCACTGTGATCTTGTTTAACGCATTGTCAGTGTCTGTGTGTGTCACTGTGATCTTGTTTAACGCATTGTGAGTGTCTGTGTGTGTCACTATGATCTTGTTTAACGCATTGTCAGTGTCTGTGTGTGTCACTGTGATCTTGTTTAATGCATTGTGAGTGTCTGTGTGTGTCACTGTGATGTTGTTTAACGCATTGTGAGTGTCTGTGTGTGTCACTGTGATCTTGTTTAACACATTGAGAGTGTCTGTGTGTGTCACTGTGATCTTGTTTAACGCATTGTCAGTGCCTGTGTGTGTCACTGTGATCTTGTTTAACACATTGTGAGTGTCTGTGTGTGACACTGTGATCTTGTTTAACGCATTGTGAGTGTCTGTGTGTGTCATTGTGATCTTGTTTAACGCATTGAGAGTGTCTGTGTGTGTCACTGTGATCTTGTTTAACACATTGAGAGTGTCTGTGTGTGACACTGTGATCTTGTTTAACACATTGTGAGTGTCTGTGTGTGTCACTGTGATCTTGTTTAACACATTGTGAGTGTCTGTGTGTGTCACTCTGATCTTGTTTAACACATTGTGAGTGTCTGTGTGTGACACTGTGATCTTGTTTAACACATTGTGAGTGTCTGTGTGTAACAATGTGATCTTGTTTAACGCATTGTGAGTGTCTGTGTGTGTCACTGTGATCTTGTTTAACACATTGTGAGTGTCTGTGTGTGACACTGTGATCTTGTTTAACACATTGTGAGTGTCTGTGTGTGACAATGTGATCTTGTTTAATGCATTGTGAGTGTCTGTGTGTGTCACTGTGATCTTGTTTAACGCATTGTGAGTGTCTGTGTGTGACACTGTGATCTTGTTTAACACATTGTGAGTGTCTGTGTGTGTCACTGTGATCTTGTTTAACGCATTGTGAGTGTCTGTGTGTGTCACTGTGATCTTGTTTAACGCATTGTGAGTGTGCGTGTGTGACACTGTGATCTTGTTTCACACATTGTGAGTGTCCGTGTGTGACACTGTGATCTTGTTTAACACATTGTGAGTGTCTGTGTGTGATACTGTGATCTTGTTTAACACATTGTGAGTGTCTGTGAGTGACACTGTGACCTTGTTTAACACATTGTGAGTGTCTGTGTGTGACACTGTAATTTTGTTTAACACTTTGTGAGTGTCTGTGTGTGCCACTGTGATCACGTTTAACAAATTGTGAGTGTGTGTGTGTGACAATGTGATCTTGTTTAACGCATTGTGAGTGTCTGTGTGTGACACTGTGATCATGTTTAACACATTGTGAGTGTCTGTGTGTGACACTGTGATCATGTTGAACACATTGTGAGTGTCTGTGAGTGACACTGTGATCACGTTTAACACATTGTGAGTGTCTGTGTGTGACACTGTGACCTTGTTTAACACATTGTGTGTGTCTGTGTGTGACACTGTGATCTTGTTTAACACATTGTGAGTGTCTGTGTGTGACACTGTGATCATGTTTAACACATTGTGAGTGTCTGTGTGTGACACTGTGATCTTGTTTAACACATTGTGAGTGTCTGTGTGTGACACTGTGATCACGTTTAACACATTGTGAGTGTCTGTGTGTGACACTGTGATCTTGTTTAACACATCGTGAGTGTCTGTGTGTGACACTGTGATCACGTTTAACACATTGTGAATGTCTGTGTGTGACACTGTGATCTTGTTTAACACGTTGTGAGAGTCTGTGTGTGACACTGTGATCCTGTTTAACACATTGTGAGTGTCTGTGTGTGGCACTGTGATCTTGTTTAACACATTGTCAGTGTCTGTGTGTGACACTGAGATCTTGTTGAACACATTGTGAGTGTCTGTGTGTGATACTGTGATCTTGTTTAACACATTGTGAGTGTCTGTGTGTGACACTGTGATCATGTTTAACACATTCTGAGTGTCTGGGTGTGACACTGTGACCTTGTTTAACACATTGTGTGTGTCTGTGTGTGACACTGCGACCTTGTTTAACACATTGTGAGTGTCCGTGTGTGACACTGTGATCATGTTTAACACATTGTGCGTGTCTGTGTGTGACACTGCGACCTTGTTTAACACATTGTGAGTGCCTGTGTGTGGCACTGTGATCATGTTTAACACATTGTGAGTGTCTGTGTGTGACACTGTGATCATGTTTAACACATTCTGAGTGTCTGGGTGTGACACTGTGACCTTGTTTTAAACATTGTGACTGTCTGTGTGTGACACTGTGATCATGTTTCACACATTGTGAGTGTCTGTGTGTGACACTGTGATGTTGTTTAACACATTGTGAGTGTCTGTGTGTGACACTGTGATCTTGTTTAACACATTGTGAGTGTCTGTGTGTGACACTGTGATGTTGTTTAACACATTGTGAGTGTCTGTGTGTTACACTGTGATCACGTTTAACACATTGTGTGTGTCTGGTTGTGACACTGTGATCTTGTTTAACACATTGTCAGTGTCTGCGTGTGACACTGTGATCTTGTTTAACACATTGTGAGTGTCCGTGTGTGACACTGCGTCCTTGTTTAACACATTGTGAGAGTCTCTGAGTGACACTGTGATCTTGTTTCACACATTGTGAGAGTCTGTGTGTGACACTGTGATCCTGTTTAAAACATTGTCAGTGTCTGCGTGCGACACTGTGATCTTGTTTAACACATTGTCAGTGTTTGTGTGTGACACTGAGATCTTGTTGAACACATTGTGTGTGTCTGGTTGTGACACTGTGATCATGTTTAACACATTCTGAGTGTCTGGGTGTGACACTGTGATCCTGTTTAACACATTGTCAGTGTCTGCGTGTGACACTGTGATCTTGTTTAACACATTGTGAGTGCCTGTGTGTAGCACTGTGATCTTGTTTAACACATTGTCAGTGTCTGTGTGTGACACTGAGATCTTGTTGAACACATTGTGTGTGTCTGGGTGTGACACTGTGACCTTGTTTAACACATTGTGCATGTCTGTGTGTGACACTGTGATCCTGGTAAAAACATTGTGAGTGTCTGTGTATGACACTGTGATCACGTTTAACACGTTGTAAGTGTCTGTGTGTGACACTGTGATCTTGTTTAACACATTGTGAGTGTCTGTGTGTGACATTGTGATCATGTTTCACATATTGTGGGTGTCTGTGTGTGACACTGTGAGCTTGTTTAACTCATTCTGAGTGTCTGTGTGTGACACTGTGATCTTGTTTAACACATTGTGAGTGTCTGTGTGTGACACTGTGATCTTGTTTAACACATTGTGAGTGTCCGTGTGTGACACGGCGACCTTGTTTAACACTTTGTGAGAGTCTCTGTGTGACACTGTGATCTTGTTTAACACATTGTGAGAGTCTGTGTGTGACACTGTGATCATGTTTAACACATTGTGAGTGCCTGTCTGTGGCACTGTGATCTTGTTTAACACATTGTCAGTGTCTGTGTGTGACACTGAGATCTTGTTGAACACAATGTGTGTGCCTGGGTGTGACACTGTGACCATGTTTAACACATTGTGCGTGTCTGTGTGTGACACTGTGATCTTGTTTAACACATTGTGACTGTCTGTGTGTGACACTGTGATCACGTTTAACACATTGTGAGTGTCTGTGTGTGACACTGTGATCTTGTTTAACACATTGTGAGTGTCTGTGTGTGACACTGTGATCTTGTTTAACACATTGTGTGTGTCTGTGTTTGACACTGTGATCTTGTTTAACACATTGTGAGTGTCTGTGTGTGACACTGTGATCACGTTTAACACATTGTGAGTGTCTGTGTGTGACATTGTGATCTTGTTTAACACATTGTGGGTGTCTGTGTTTGACACGGTGACCTTGTTTAACACATTGTGCGTGTCTGAGTGTTACACTGTGATCACGTTTAACACATTGTGAGTGTCTGTGTGTGACACTGTGATCATGTTTAACACATTGTGAGTGTCTGTGTGTGACACTGTGATCATGTTTCACACAGTGTGAGTGTCTGTGTGTGACACTGTGAACCTGTAAAACACATTGTGAGTGCCTGTGTGTGACACTGGATCTTGTTTAACACATTGTGTGTGTCTGTGTGTGGCACTGTTATCCTGTTTAACACATTGTCAGTGTCTGCGTGTGAAACTGAGATCTTGTTTAACACATTGTCCGTGTCTGTGTGTGACACAGTGATCTTGTTTAACACATTGTGAGTGTCCGTGTGTGACACTGCGACCTTGTTTAACACATTGTGAGAGTCTCTGTGTGACACTGTGATCTTGTTTAACACATTGTCCGTGTCTGTGTGTGACACTGTGATCTTATTTAACACATTGTGAGTGTCCGTGTGTGACACTGCGACCTTGTTTAACACATTGTCAGTGTCTGCGTGTGACACTGTGATCTTGTATAACACATTGTCAGTGTTTGTGTGTGACACTGAGATCTTGTTGAACACATTGTGTGTGTCTGGGTGTGAAACTGTGATCATGTTTAACACATTCTGAGTGTCTGGGTGTGACACTGTGATCCTGTTTAACACATTGTCAGTGTCTGCGTGTGACACTGTGATCTTGTTTAACACATTGTGAGTGCCTGTGTGTGGCACTGTGATCTTGTTTAACACATTGTCAGTGTCTGTGTGTGACACTGAGATCTTGTTGAACACATTGTGTGTGTCTGGGTGTGACACTGTGATCATGTTTAAGACATTCTGAGTGTCTGGGTGTGACACTGTGACCTTGTTTAACACATTGTGCATGTCTGTGTGTGACACTGTGATCTTGTTAAACACATTGTGAGTGTCTGTGTGTGACACTGTTATCACGTTTAACACGTTGTAAGTGTCTGTGTGCGACACTCTGATCATGTTTCACATATTGTGGGTGTCTGTGTGTGACACTGTGACCTTGTTTAACACATTCTGAGTGCCTGTGTGTGACACTGTGATCTTGTTCAACACATTGTGTGTTTCTGTTTATGACACTGCGACCTTGTTTAACACATTGTGAGCGTCTGTGTGTGACACTGTGATCTTGCTTAACACATTGTGAGTGTCAGTGTGTGACACTGTGATCTTGTTTAACACATTGTCAGTGTCTGTGTGTGGCACTGTGAACTTGTTTAACATATTGTGAGTGTCTGTGTGTGACACTGTGATGTTGTTTAACACATTGTGAGTGTTTGTGTGTGACACTGTGATCTTGTTTAACACATAATGAGTGTCTGTGTGTGACACTGTGATCATGTTTAACACATTGTGAGTGTCTGTGTGTGACACTGTGATCACGTTTAACAAATTGTGAGTGTCTGTGTGTGACACTGTGATCTTGTTTAACACATAGTGAGTGTCTGTGTGCGACACTGTGATCATGTTTAACACATTGTGAGTGTCTGTGTGTGACACTGTGATCACGTTTAAAAAATTGTGAGTGTCTGTGTGTGACACTGTGATCACGTTTAACAAATTGTGAGTGTCTGTGTGTGAAACTGTGATCTTGTTTAATGCATTGTGAGTGTCTGTGTGTGACACTGTGATCTTGTTTAACGCATTGTGAGTGTCTGTGTGTGACACTGTGATCTTGTTTAACACATTCTGAGTGCCTGTGTGTGACACTGTGATCTTGTTCAACACATTGTGTGTTTCTGTTTATGACACTGCGATCTTGTTTAACACATTGTGAGCATCTGTGTGTGACACTGTGATCTTGTTTATCACGTTGTCAGTGTCTGTGTGTGACACTGTGATCTTGTTCAACACATTGTCAATTCCTGTGTGTGACACTGTGACCTTGTTTAACACATTGTGAGTGTCTATGTGTGACACTGTGATCCTGTTTAACACATTGTGAGTGTTTGTGTGTGACACTGTGACCTTGTTTAACACATTGTGAGTGTCTGTGTGTGACATTGTGATCATGTTTCACATATTGTGGGTGTCTGTGTGTGACACTGTGACCTTGTTTAACACATTCTGAGTGTCTGTGTGTGACACTGTGATCTTGTTTAACACATTGTGAGTGTCTGTGTGTGACACTGTGATCTTGTTTAACACATTGTGAGTGTCTGTGTGTGACACTGTGATCCTGTTTAACACATTATCAGTGTCTGCGTGTGAACCTGAGATCTTGTTTAACACATTGTCCATGTCTGTGTGTGACACTGTGATCTTGTTTAACACTTTGTGAGTGTCCGTGTGTGACACGGCGACCTTGTTTAACACTTTGTGAGAGTCTCTGTGTGACACTGTGATCTTGTTTAACACATTGTGAGAGTCTGTGTGTGACAATGTGATCATGTTTAACACATTGTGAGTGTCTGTGTGTGACACTGTGATCACGTTTCACACAGTGTGAGTGTCTGTGTGTGACACTGTGAACCTGTAAAACACATTGTGAGTGTCTGTGTGTGACACTGTGATCTTGTTTAACACATTGTGTGTGTCTGTGTGTGGCACTGGGATCCTGTTTAACACATTGTCAGTGTCTGCGTGTGAAACTGAGATCTTGTTTAACACATTGTCCGTGTCTGTGTGTGACACTGTGATCTTGTTTAACACATTGTGAGTGTCCGTGTGTGACACTGCGACCTTGTTTAACACATTGTGAGAGTCTCTGTGTGACACTGTGATCTTGTTTAACACATTGTGAGAGTCTGTGTGTGACACTGTGATCCTGTTTAACACATTGTCAGTGTCTGCGTGTGACACTGTGATCTTGTTTAACACATTGTCAGTGTTTGTGTGTGACACTGAGATCTTGTTGAACACATTGTGTGTGTCTGGGTGTGACACTGTGATCATGTTTAACACATTCTGAGTGTCTGGGTGTGACACTGTGATCCTGTTTAACACATTGTCAGTGTCTGCGTGTGACACTGTGATCTTGTTTAACACATTGTGAGTGCCTGTGTGTGGCACTGTGATCTTGTTTAACACATTGTGAGTGTCTGTGTGTGACACTGAGATCTTGTTGAACACATTGTGTGTGTCTGTGTGTGACACTGTGATCATGTTTAACACATTCTGAGTGTCTGGGTGTGACACTGTGACCTTGTTTAACACATTGTGCATGTCTGTGTGTGACACTGTGATCTTGTTAAACACATTGTGAGTGTCTGTGAGTGACACTGTGATCACGTTTAACACGTTGTAAGTGTCTGTGTGCGACACTCTGATCATGTTTCACATATTGTGGGTGTCTGTGTGTGACACTGTGACCTTGTTTAACAAATTCTGAGTGCCTGTGTGTGACACTGTGATCTTGTTCAACACATTGTGTGTTTCTGTTTATGACACTGCGACCTTGCTTAACACATTGTGAGTGTCAGTGTGTGACACTGTGATCTTGTTTAACACATTGTCAGTGTCTGTGTGTGGCACTGTGAACTTGTTTAACATATTGTGAGTGTCTGTGTGTGACACTGTGATGTTGTTTAACACATTGTGAGTGTTTGTGTGTGACACTGTGATCTTGTTGAACAGATAGTGAGTGTCTGTGTGTGACACTGTGATCTTGTTTAACACATTCTGAGTGCCTGTGTGTGACACTGTGATCTTGTTCAACACATTGTGTGTTTCTGTTTATGACACTGCGACCTTGTTTAACACATTGTGAGCATCTGTGTGTGACACTGTGATCTTGTTTATCACGTTGTCAGTGTCTGTGTGTGACACTGTGATCTTGTTCAACACATTGTCAATTCCTGTGTGTGACACTGTGACCTTGTTTAACACATTGTGAGTGTCTATGTGTGACACTGTGATCCTGTTTAATACATTGTGAGTGTTTGTGTGTGACACTGTGACCTTGTTTAACACATTTTGAGTGTCTGTGTGTGACACTGTGATCATGTTTAACACATTGTGAGTGTCTCTGTGTGACACAGTGATCTTGTTCAACACATTGTGTGTGTCTGTGTATGACACCGTGAAGCTGTTTAACACATTGTGAGTGTCTGGGTGTGACACTGTGATCTTGTTTAACACATTGTGAGCGTCTGTGTGTGACACTGTGATCTTGTTTAACACATTGTGAGTGTCTGTGTGTGAAACTGTGATCATGTTTAACACATAGTGAGTGTCTGTGTGTGACACTGTGATCGTGTTTAACACATTGTGAGTGTCTGTGTGTGACACTGTGATCTTGTTTAACACATTGTGAGTGTCTGGGTGTAACACTGTGATCATGTTTAGCACATAGTGCGTGTCTGTGTGTGACACTGTGATCGTGTTTAACACATTGTGAGTGTCTGTGTGTGACACTGTGATCATGTTTAACACATTGTGAGTGTCTGGGTGTAACACTGTGATCATGTTTAGCACATAGTGCGTGTCTGTGTGTGACACTGTGATCATGTTTAACACATTGTGAGTGTCTGTGTGTGACTCTGTGATCATGTTTAACACATTGTGAGTGTCTGTGTGTGACACTGTGATCGTGTTTAACACATTGTGAGTGTCTGTGTGTGACACTGTGATCTTGTTTAACACATTGTGAGTGTCTGTGTGTGACACTGTGATCTTGTTTAACACATTGTGTGTGTCTGTGTGTGGCCCTGTGATCCTGTTTAACACATTGTGAGTGTCTGTGTGTGACACTGTGATCTTGTTTAACACATTGTGAGTGTCCGTGTGTGACACTGCGACCTTGTTTAACACATTGTGAGAGTCTCTGTGTGACACTGTGATCTTGTTTAACACATTGTGAGTGTCTGTGTGTGACACTGTGATCCTGTTTAACACATTTTCAGTGTCCGCGTGCGACACTGTGATCTTGTTTAACACATTGTGAGTGCCTGTGTGTGGCACTGTGATCTTGTTTAACACATTGTCAGTGTTTGTGTGTGACACTGAGATCTTGTTGAACACATTGTGTGTGTCTGGTTGTGACACTGTGATCATGTTTAACACATTGTGAGTGTTTGTGTGTGACACTGTGACCTTGTTTAACACATTGTGAGTGTCTGTGTGTGACACTGTGATCTTGTTCAACACATTGTCAATTCCTGTGTGTGACAATGTGACCTTGTTTAACACATTGTGAGTGTCTATGTGTGACACTGTGATCCTGTTTAACACATTGTGAGTGTTTGTGTGTGACACTGTGACCTTGTTTAACACATTGTGAGTGTCTGTGTGTGACACTGTGATCTTGTTTAACACATTGTGAGTGTCTGTGTGTGACACTGTGATCTTGTTTAACACATTGTGAGTGTCTGTGTGTGACACTGTGATCTTGTTTAACACATTGTGTGTGTCTGTGTGTGGCCCTGTGATCCTGTTTAACACATTGTCAGTGTCTGGGTGTAACACTGTGATCATGTTTAACACATAGTGCGTGTCTGTGTGTGACACTGTGATCATGTTTAACACATTGTGAGTGTCTGTGTGTGACTCTGTGATCATGTTTAACACATTGTGAGTGTCTGTGTGTGACACTGTGATCTTGTTTAACACATTGTGAGTGTCTGTGTGTGACACTGTGATCTTGTTTAACACATTGTGAGTGTCTGTGTGTGACACTGTGATCTTGTTTAACACATTGTGTGTGTCTGTGTGTGGCCCTGTGATCCTGTTTAACACATTGTCAGTGTCTGCGTGTGACACTGTGATCTTGTTTAACACATTGTGAGTGTCCGTGTGTGACACTGCGACCTTGTTTAACACATTGTGAGAGTCTCTGTGTGACACTGTGATCTTGTTTAACACATTGTGAGAGTCTGTGTGTGACACTGTGATCCTGTTTAACACATTGTCAGTGTCCGCGTGCGACACCGTGATCTTGTTTAACACATTGTGAGTGCCTGTGTGTGGCACTGTGATCTTGTTTAACACATTGTCAGTGTTTGTGTGTGACACTGAGATCTTGTTGAACACATTGTGTGTGTCTGGTTGTGACACTGTGATCATGTTTAACACATTGTGAGTGTTTGTGTGTGACACTGTGACCTTGTTTAACACATTGTGAGTGTCTGTGTGTGACACTGTGATCTTGTTCAACACATTGTCAATTCCTGTGTGTGACACTGTGACCTTGTTTAACACATTGTGAGTGTCTATGTGTGACACTGTGATCCTGTTTAACACATTGTGAGTGTTTGTGTGTGACACTGTGACCTTGTTTAACACATTGTGAGTGTCTGTGTGTGACATTGTGATCATGTTTCACATATTGTGGGTGTCTGTGTGTGACACTGTGACCTTGTTTAACACATTCTGAGTGTCTGTGTGTGACACTGTGATCTTGTTTAACACATTGTGAGTGTCTGTGTGTGACACTGTGACCTTGTTTAACACATTGTGAGTGTCTGTGTGTGACACTGTGATCTTGTTTAACACATTGTGAGTGTCTGTGTGTGACACTGTGATCCTGTTTAACACATTGTCAGTGTCGGCGTGTGAACCTGAGATCTTGTTTAACACATTGTCCGTGTCTGTGTGTGACACTGTGATCTTGTTTAACAAATTGTGAGAGTCTCTGTGTGACACTGTGATCTTGTTTAACACATTGTGAGAGTCTGTGTGTGACACTGTGATCATGTTTAACACATTGTGAGTGTCTGAGTGTGACACTGTGATCCTGTTTAACACATTGTGAGTGTCTGTGTGTGACACTGTGATCTTGTTTAACACATTGTGAGTGCCTGTCTGTGGCACTGTGATCTTGTTTAACACATTGTGGGTGTCTGTGTGTGACACTGAGATCTTGTTGAACACAATGTGTGTGCCTGGGTGTGACACTGTGACCATGTTTAACACATTGTGCGTGTCTGTGTGTGACACTGTGATCTTGGTTAACACATTGTGAGTGTCTGTGTGTGACACTGTGATCTTGTTTAACACATTGTGAGTGTCTGTGTGTGACACTGTGATCTTGTTTAACACATTGTGAGTGTCTGTGTGTGACACTGTGATCTTGTTTAACACATTGTGTGTGTCTGTGTGTGACACTCTGATCTTGTTTAACACATTGTGAGTGTCTGTGTGTGACACTGTGATCACGTTTAACACATTGTGAGTGTCTGTGTGTGACATTGTGATCTTGTTTAACACATTGTGGGTGTCTGTGTGTGACACTGTGACCTTGTTTAACACATTGTGCGTGTCTGAGTGTTACACTGTGATCACGTTTAAAACATTGTGAGTGTCTGTGTGTGACACTGTGATCATGTTTAACACATTCTGAGTGTCTGTGTGTGACACTGTGATCATGTTTCACACAGTTTGAGTGTCTCTGTGTGACACTGTGAACCTGTAAAACACATTGTGAGTGTCTGTGTGTGACACTGTGATCTTGTTTAACACATTGTGTGTGTCTGTGTGTGGCACTGTGATCCTGTTTAACACATTGTCAGTGTCTGCGTGTGAAACTGAGATCTTGTTTAACACATTGTCCGTGTCTGTGTGTGACACTGTGATCTTGTTTAACACATTGTGAGTGTCCGTGTGTGACACTGCGACCTTGTTTAACACATTGTGAGAGTCTCTGTGTGACACTGTGATCTTGTTTAACACATTGTGAGAGTCTGTGTGTGACACTGTGATCCTGTTTAACGCATTGTCAGTGTCTGCGTGTGACACTGTGATCTTGTTTAACACATTGTGAGTGCCTGTGTGTGGCACTGTGATCTTGTTTAACACATTGTCAGTGTCTGTGTGTGACACTGAGATCTTGTTGAACACATTGTGTGTGTCTGGGTGTGACACTGTGATCATGTTTAAGACATTCTGAGTGTCTGGGTGTGACACTGTGACCTTGTTTAACACATTGTGCATGTCTGTGTGTGACACTGTGATCTTGTTAAACACATTGTGAGTGTCTGTGTGTGACACTGTGATCTTGTTTAACACATTGTGAGTGTCTGTGTGTGACACTGTGATCTTGTTTAACACATTGTGTGTGTCTGTGTGTGGCCCTGTGATCCTGTTTAACACATTGTCAGTGTCTGCGTGTGACACTGTGATCTTGTTTAACACATTGTGAGTGTCCGTGTGTGACACTGCGACCTTGTTTAACACATTGTGAGAGTCTCTGTGTGACACTGTGATCTTGTTTAACACATTGTGAGAGTCTGTGTGTGACACTGTGATCCTGTTTAACACATTGTCAGTGTCCGCGTGCGACACTGTGATCTTGTTTAACACATTGTGAGTGCCTGTGTGTGGCACTGTGATCTTGTTTAACACATTGTCAGTGTTTGTGTGTGACACTGAGATCTTGTTGAACACATTGTGTGTGTCTGGTTGTGACACTGTGATCATGTTTAACACATTGTGATTGTTTGTGTGTGACACTGTGACCTTGTTTAACACATTGTGAGTGTCTGTGTGTGACACTGTGATCTTGTTCAACACATTGTCAATTCCTGTGTGTGACACTGTGACCTTGTTTAACACATTGTGAGTGTCTATGTGTGACACTGTGATCCTGTTTAACACATTGTGAGTGTCTGTGTGTGACACTGTGATCTTGTTTAACACATTGTGTGTGTCTGTGTGTGACTCTGTGATCATGTTTAACACATTGTGAGTGTCTGTGTGTGACACTGTGATCTTGTTTAACACATTGTGAGTGTCTGTGTGTGACACTGTGATCTTGTTTAACACATTGTGAGTGTCTGTGTGTGACACTGTGATCTTGTTTAACACATTGTGAGAGTCTGTGTGTGGCCCTGTGATCCTGTTTAACACATTGTCAGTGTCTGCGTGTGACACTGTGATCTTGCTAACACATTGTGAGTGTCCGTGTGTGACACTGCGACCTTGTTTAACAAATTGTGAGAGTCTCTGTGTGACACTGTGATCTTGTTTAACACATTGTGAGAGTCTGTGTGTGACACTGTGATCCTGTTTAACACATTGTCAGTGTCCGCGTGCGACACTGTGATCTTGTTTAACACATTGTGAGTGCCTGTGTGTGGCACTGTGATCTTGTTTAACACATTGTCAGTGTTTGTGTGTGACACTGAGATCTTGTTGAACACATTGTGTGTGTCTGGTTGTGACACTGTGATCATGTTTAACACATTGTGAGTGTTTGTGTGTGACACTGTGACCTTGTTTAACACATTGTGAGTGTTTGTGTGTGACACTGCGACCTTGTTTAACACATTGTGAGTGTCTGTGTGTGACACTGTGATCTTGTTTAACACATTGTGAGTGTCCGTGTGTGACACTGCGACCTTGTTTAACACATTGTGAGAGTCTCTGTGTGACACTGTGATCTTGTTTAACACATTGTGAGAGTCTGTGTGTGACACTGTGATCCTGTTTAACACATTGTCAGTGTCTGCGTGTGACACTGTGATCTTGTTTAACACATTGTCAGTGTTTGTGTGTGACACTGCGATCATGTTTAACACATTCTGAGTGTCTGGGTGTGACACTGTGATCCTGTTTAACACATTGTCAGTGTCTGCGTGTGACACTGTGATCTTGTTTAACACATTGTGAGTGCCTGTGTGTGGCACTGTGATCTTGTTTAACACATTGTCAGTGTCTGTGTGTGACACTGAGATCTTGTTGAACACATTGTGTGTGTCTGGGTGTGACACTGTGATCATGTTTAAGACATTCTGAGTGTCTGGGTGTGACACTGTGATCTTGTTCAACACATTGTGTGTTTCTGTTTATGACACTGCGACCTTGTTTAACACATTGTGAGCGTCTGTGTGTGACACTGTGATCTTGCTTAACACATTGTGAGTGTCAGTGTGTGACACTGTGATCTTGTTTAACACATTGTCAGTGTCTGTGTGTGGCACTGTGAACTTGTTTAACATATTGTGAGTGTCTGTGTGTGACACTGTGATGTTGTTTAACACATTGTGAGTGTTTGTGTGTGACACTGTGATCTTGTTTAACACATAGTGAGTGTCTGTGTGTGACACTGTGATCATGTTTAACACATTGTGAGTGTCTGTGTGTGACACAGTGATCACGTTTAACAAATTGTGAGTGTCTGTGTGTGACACTGTGATCTTGTTTAACGCATTGTGAGTGTCTGTGTGTGACACTGTGATCTTGTTTAACACATTCTGAGTGCCTGTGTGTGACACTGTGATCTTGTTTATCACGTTGTCAGTGTCTGTGTGTGACACTGTGATCTTGTTCAACACATTGTCAATTCCTGTGTGTGACACTGTGACCTTGTTTAACACATTGTGAGTGTCTATGTGTGACACTGTGATCCTGTTTAACACATTGTGAGTGTTTGTGTGTGACACTGTGACCTTGTTTAACACATTTTGAGTGTCTGTGTGTGACACTGTGATCATGTTAAACACATTGTGAGTGTCTGTGTGTGACACTGTGATCTTGTTCAACACATTGTGTGTGTCTGTGTATGACACCGTGAAGCTGTTTAACACGTTGTGAGTGTCTGGGTGTGACACTGTGACCTTGTTTAACACATTGTGAGCGTCTGTGTGTGAAACTGTGATCATGTTTAACACATTGTGAGTGTCTGGGTGTAACACTGTGATCATGTTTAACACATAGTGCGTGTCTGTGTGTGACACTGTGATCATGTTTAACACATTGTGAGTGTCTGTGTGTGACTCTGTGATCATGTTTAACACATTGTGAGTGTCTGTGTGTGACTCTGTGATCATGTTTAACACATTGTCAGTGTCTGCGTGTGACACTGTGATCTTGTTTAACACATTGTGAGTGTCCGTGTGTGACACTGCGACCTTGTTTAACACATTGTGAGAGTCTCTGTGTGACACTGTGATCTTGTTTAACACATTGTGAGAGTCTGTGTGTGACACTGTGATCCTGTTTAGCACATTGTCAGTGTCCGCGTGCGACACTGTGATCTTGTTTAACACATTGTGAGTGCCTGTGTGTGGCACTGTGATCTTGTTTAACACATTGTCAGTGTTTGTGTGTGACACTGAGATCTTGTTGAACACATTGTGTGTGTCTGGTTGTGACACTGTGATCGTGCTTAACACATTCTGAGTGTCTGGGTGTGACACTGTGATCCTGTTTAACACATTGTCAGTGTCTGCGTGTGACATTGTGATCTTGTTTAACACATTGTGAGTGCCTGTGTGTGGCACTGTGATCTTGTTTAACACATTGTCAGTGTCTGTCTGTGACACTGAGATCTTGTTGAACACATTGTGTGTGTCTGGGTGTGACACTGTGATCATGTTTAACACATTCTGAGTGTCTGGGTGTGACACTGTGACCTTGTTTAACACATTGTGCGTGTCTGTGTGTGACACTGTGAACATGTTCAACACATTGTGAGTGTCTGTGTGTGACACTGTGATCCTGGTAAAAACATTGTGAGTGTCTGTGTGTGACACTGTGATCACGTTTAACACGTTGTAAGTGTCTGTGTGTGACACTGTGATCTTGTTTAACACATTGTGAGTGTCTGTGTGTGACATTGTGATCATGTTTCACATATTGTGGGCGTCTGTGTGTGACACTGTGACCTTGTTTAACACATTCTGAGTGCCTGTGTGTGACACTGTGATCTTGTTCAACACATTGTGTGTTTCTGTTTATGACACTGCGACCTTGTTTAACACATTGTGAGCGTCTGTGTGTGACACTGTAATCTTGTTTAACACATTGTGAGTGTCTGTGTGTGACACTGTGATCTTGTTTAACACATTGTGAGTGTCTGTGTGTGACACTGTGATCTTGTTTAACACATTGTGAGTGTCTGTGTGTGACACTGTGATCCTGTTTAACACATTGTCAGTGTCTGCGTGTGAACCTGAGATCTTGTTTAACACATTGTCCGTGTCTGTGTGTGACACTGTGATCTTGTTTAACACATTGTGAGTGTCCGTGTGTGACACGGCGACCTTGTTTAACACATTGTGAGAGTCTCTGTGTGACACTGTGATCTTGTTTAACACATTGTGAGAGTCTGTGTGTGACACTGTGATCATGTTTAACACATTGTGAGTGTCTGTGTGTGACACTGTGATCCTGTTTAACACATTGTGAGTGTCTGTGTGTGACACTGTGATCTTGTCTAACACATTGTGAGTGCCTGTGTGTGACACTGTGATCTTGTTTAACACATTGTGAGAGTCTGTGTGTGGCACTGTGATCTTGTTTAACACATTGTCAGTGTCTGTGTGTGACACTGAGATCTTGTTGAACACATTGTGAGTGTCTGTGTGTGACACTGTGATCTTGTTGAACACATTGTGAGTGTCTGTGTGTGATACTGTGATCTTGTTTAACACATTGTGAGTGTCTGTGTGTGACACTGTGATCATGTTTAACACATTCTGAGTGTCTGGGTGTGACACTGTAACCTTGTTTAACACATTGTGCGTGTCCGTGTGTGACACTGCGACCTTTTTTAACACATTGTGAGAGTCTCTGTGTGACACTGTGATCTTGTTTAACACATTGTGAGAGTCTGTGTGTGACACTGTGATCCTGTTTAACACATTGTCAGTGTCCGCGTGCGGCACTGTGATCTTGTTTAACACATTGTGAGTGCCTGTGTGTGGCACTGTGATCTTGTTTAACACATTGTCAGTGTTTGTGTGTGACACTGAGATCTTGTTGAACACATTGTTTGTGTCTGGGTGTGACACTGTGATCATGTTTAACACATTCTGAGTGTCTGGGTGTGACACTGTGCCCTTGTTTAACACATTGTGCGTGTCTGTGTGTGACACTGTGAACTTGTTCAACACATTGTGAGTGTCTGTGTGTGACACTGTGTTCCTGGTAAAAACATTGTGAGTGTCTGTGTGTGACACTGTGATCACGTTTAACACGTTGTAAGTGTCTGTGTGTGACACTGTGATCTTGTTTAACACATTGTGAGTGTCTGTGTGTGACATTGTGATCATGTTTCACATATTGTGGGCGTCTGTGTGTGACACTGTGACCTTGTTTAACACATTCTGAGTGCCTGTGTGTGACACTGTGATCTTGTTCAACACATTGTGTGTTTCTGTTTATGACACTGCGACCTTGTTTAACACATTGTGAGCGTCTGTGTGTGACACTGTGATCTTGTTTAACACATTGTGAGTTTCTGTGTGTGACACTGTGATCTTGTTTAACACATTGTGAGTGTCTGTGTGTGACACTGTGATCTTGTTTAACACATTGTGAGTGTCTGTGTGTGACACTGTGATCCTGTTTAACACATTGTCAGTGTCTGCGTGTGAACCTGAGATCTTGTTTAACACATTGTCCGTGTCTGTGTGTGACACTGCGATCTTGTTTAACACATTGTGAGTGTCCGTGTGTGACACGGCGACCTTGTTTAACACATTGTGAGAGTCTCTGTGTGACACTGTGATCTTGTTTAACACATTGTGAGAGTCTGTGTGTGACACTGTGATCATGTTTAACACATTGTGAGTGTCTGTGTGTGACACTGTGATCCTGTTTAACACATTGTGAGTGTCTGTGTGTGACACTGTGATCTTGTCTAACACATTGTGAGAGTCTGTGTGTGACACTGTGATCCTGTTTAACAAATTGTGAGTGTCTGTGTGTGGCACTGTGATCTTGTTTAACACATTGTCAGTGTCTGTGTGTGACACTGAGATCTTGTTGAACACATTGTGAGTGTCCGTGTGTGACACTGTGATCATGTTTAACACATTCTGAGTGTCTGGGTGTGACACTGTGACCTTGTTTAACACATTGTGCGTGTCTGTGTGTGACACTGCGACCTTGTTTAACACATTGTGAGTGTCTGTGTGTGACACTGTGACCTTGTTTAACACATTGTGCGTGTCTGTGTGTGACACTGCCACCTTGTTTAACACATTGTGAGTGCCTGTGTGTGGCACTGTGATCATGTTTAACACATTGTGAGTGTCTGTGTGTGACTCTGTGATCATGTTTAACACATTCTGAGTGTCTGGGTGTGACATTGTGACCTTTTTTAAAACATTGTGCGTGTCTGAGTGTTACACTGTGATCACGTTTAACACATTGTGACTGTCTGTGTGTGACACTGTGATCATGTTTCACACATTGTGAGTGTCTGTGTGTGACACTGATGTTGTTTAACACATTGTGAGTGTCTGTGTGTGACACTGTGATCTTGTTTAACACATTGTGAGTGTCTGTGTGTGACACTGTGATCTTGTTTAACACATTGTGAGTGTCTGAGTGTTACACTGTGATCACGTTTAACACATTGTGTGTGTCTGTTTGTGACACTGTGATCTTGTTTAACTATTGTCAGTGTCTGCGTGTGACACTGTGATCATGTTTAACACATTGTGAGTGTCCGTGTGTGACACTGCGTCCTTGTTTAACACATTATGAGAGTCTCTGAGGGACACTGTGATCTTGTTTAACACATTGTGAGAGTCTGTGTGTGACACTGTGATCCTGTTTAACGCATTGTCAGTGTCTGCGTGTGACACTGTGATCTTGTTTAACACATTGTGAGTGCCTGTGTGTGGCACTGTGATCTTGTTTAACACATTGTCAGTGTCTGTGTGTGACACTGAGATCTTGTTGAACACATTGTGTGTGTCTGGGTGTGACACTGTGATCATGTTTAAGACATTCTGAGTGTCTGGGTGTGACACTGTGACCTTGTTTAACACATTGTGCATGTCTGTGTGTGACACTGTGATCTTGTTAAACACATTGTGAGTGTCTGTGTGTGACACTGTGATCTTGTTTAACACATTGTGAGTGTCTGTGTGTGACACTGTGATCTTGTTTAACACATTGTGTGTGTCTGTGTGTGGCCCTGTGATCCTGTTTAACACATTGTCAGTGTCTGCGTGTGACACTGTGATCTTGTTTAACACATTGTGAGTGTCCGTGTGTGACACTGCGACCTTGTTTAACACATTGTGAGAGTCTCTGTGTGACACTGTGATCTTGTTTAACACATTGTGAGAGTCTGTGTGTGACACTGTGATCCTGTTTAACACATTGTCAGTGTCCGCGTGCGACACTGTGATCTTGTTTAACACATTGTGAGTGCCTGTGTGTGGCACTGTGATCTTGTTTAACACATTGTCAGTGTTTGTGTGTGACACTGAGATCTTGTTGAACACATTGTGTGTGTCTGGTTGTGACACTGTGATCATGTTTAACACATTGTGATTGTTTGTGTGTGACACTGTGACCTTGTTTAACACATTGTGAGTGTCTGTGTGTGACACTGTGATCTTGTTCAACACATTGTCAATTCCTGTGTGTGACACTGTGACCTTGTTTAACACATTGTGAGTGTCTATGTGTGACACTGTGATCCTGTTTAACACATTGTGAGTGTCTGTGTGTGACACTGTGATCTTGTTTAACACATTGTGTGTGTCTGTGTGTGACTCTGTGATCATGTTTAACACATTGTGAGTGTCTGTGTGTGACACTGTGATCTTGTTTAACACATTGTGAGTGTCTGTGTGTGACACTGTGATCTTGTTTAACACATTGTGAGTGTCTGTGTGTGACACTGTGATCTTGTTTAACACATTGTGAGAGTCTGTGTG
This sequence comes from Chiloscyllium punctatum, assembly GCF_047496795.1. NCBI lineage: Eukaryota > Metazoa > Chordata > Chondrichthyes > Orectolobiformes > Hemiscylliidae > Chiloscyllium > Chiloscyllium punctatum. The sequence goes on along the minus strand of NC_092764.1, from coordinate 125,919 downwards.
TGGCCCTGTGATCCTGTTTAACACATTGTCAGTGTCTGCGTGTGACACTGTGATCTTGCTAACACATTGTGAGTGTCCGTGTGTGACACTGCGACCTTGTTTAACAAATTGTGAGAGTCTCTGTGTGACACTGTGATCTTGTTTAACACATTGTGAGAGTCTGTGTGTGACACTGTGATCCTGTTTAACACATTGTCAGTGTCCGCGTGCGACACTGTGATCTTGTTTAACACATTGTGAGTGCCTGTGTGTGGCACTGTGATCTTGTTTAACACATTGTCAGTGTTTGTGTGTGACACTGAGATCTTGTTGAACACATTGTGTGTGTCTGGTTGTGACACTGTGATCATGTTTAACACATTGTGAGTGTTTGTGTGTGACACTGTGACCTTGTTTAACACATTGTGAGTGTTTGTGTGTGACACTGCGACCTTGTTTAACACATTGTGAGTGTCTGTGTGTGACACTGTGATCTTGTTTAACACATTGTGAGTGTCCGTGTGTGACACTGCGACCTTGTTTAACACATTGTGAGAGTCTCTGTGTGACACTGTGATCTTGTTTAACACATTGTGAGAGTCTGTGTGTGACACTGTGATCCTGTTTAACACATTGTCAGTGTCTGCGTGTGACACTGTGATCTTGTTTAACACATTGTCAGTGTTTGTGTGTGACACTGCGATCATGTTTAACACATTCTGAGTGTCTGGGTGTGACACTGTGATCCTGTTTAACACATTGTCAGTGTCTGCGTGTGACACTGTGATCTTGTTTAACACATTGTGAGTGCCTGTGTGTGGCACTGTGATCTTGTTTAACACATTGTCAGTGTCTGTGTGTGACACTGAGATCTTGTTGAACACATTGTGTGTGTCTGGGTGTGACACTGTGATCATGTTTAAGACATTCTGAGTGTCTGGGTGTGACACTGTGATCTTGTTCAACACATTGTGTGTTTCTGTTTATGACACTGCGACCTTGTTTAACACATTGTGAGCGTCTGTGTGTGACACTGTGATCTTGCTTAACACATTGTGAGTGTCAGTGTGTGACACTGTGATCTTGTTTAACACATTGTCAGTGTCTGTGTGTGGCACTGTGAACTTGTTTAACATATTGTGAGTGTCTGTGTGTGACACTGTGATGTTGTTTAACACATTGTGAGTGTTTGTGTGTGACACTGTGATCTTGTTTAACACATAGTGAGTGTCTGTGTGTGACACTGTGATCATGTTTAACACATTGTGAGTGTCTGTGTGTGACACAGTGATCACGTTTAACAAATTGTGAGTGTCTGTGTGTGACACTGTGATCTTGTTTAACGCATTGTGAGTGTCTGTGTGTGACACTGTGATCTTGTTTAACACATTCTGAGTGCCTGTGTGTGACACTGTGATCTTGTTTATCACGTTGTCAGTGTCTGTGTGTGACACTGTGATCTTGTTCAACACATTGTCAATTCCTGTGTGTGACACTGTGACCTTGTTTAACACATTGTGAGTGTCTATGTGTGACACTGTGATCCTGTTTAACACATTGTGAGTGTTTGTGTGTGACACTGTGACCTTGTTTAACACATTTTGAGTGTCTGTGTGTGACACTGTGATCATGTTAAACACATTGTGAGTGTCTGTGTGTGACACTGTGATCTTGTTCAACACATTGTGTGTGTCTGTGTATGACACCGTGAAGCTGTTTAACACGTTGTGAGTGTCTGGGTGTGACACTGTGACCTTGTTTAACACATTGTGAGCGTCTGTGTGTGAAACTGTGATCATGTTTAACACATTGTGAGTGTCTGGGTGTAACACTGTGATCATGTTTAACACATAGTGCGTGTCTGTGTGTGACACTGTGATCATGTTTAACACATTGTGAGTGTCTGTGTGTGACTCTGTGATCATGTTTAACACATTGTGAGTGTCTGTGTGTGACTCTGTGATCATGTTTAACACATTGTCAGTGTCTGCGTGTGACACTGTGATCTTGTTTAACACATTGTGAGTGTCCGTGTGTGACACTGCGACCTTGTTTAACACATTGTGAGAGTCTCTGTGTGACACTGTGATCTTGTTTAACACATTGTGAGAGTCTGTGTGTGACACTGTGATCCTGTTTAGCACATTGTCAGTGTCCGCGTGCGACACTGTGATCTTGTTTAACACATTGTGAGTGCCTGTGTGTGGCACTGTGATCTTGTTTAACACATTGTCAGTGTTTGTGTGTGACACTGAGATCTTGTTGAACACATTGTGTGTGTCTGGTTGTGACACTGTGATCGTGCTTAACACATTCTGAGTGTCTGGGTGTGACACTGTGATCCTGTTTAACACATTGTCAGTGTCTGCGTGTGACATTGTGATCTTGTTTAACACATTGTGAGTGCCTGTGTGTGGCACTGTGATCTTGTTTAACACATTGTCAGTGTCTGTCTGTGACACTGAGATCTTGTTGAACACATTGTGTGTGTCTGGGTGTGACACTGTGATCATGTTTAACACATTCTGAGTGTCTGGGTGTGACACTGTGACCTTGTTTAACACATTGTGCGTGTCTGTGTGTGACACTGTGAACATGTTCAACACATTGTGAGTGTCTGTGTGTGACACTGTGATCCTGGTAAAAACATTGTGAGTGTCTGTGTGTGACACTGTGATCACGTTTAACACGTTGTAAGTGTCTGTGTGTGACACTGTGATCTTGTTTAACACATTGTGAGTGTCTGTGTGTGACATTGTGATCATGTTTCACATATTGTGGGCGTCTGTGTGTGACACTGTGACCTTGTTTAACACATTCTGAGTGCCTGTGTGTGACACTGTGATCTTGTTCAACACATTGTGTGTTTCTGTTTATGACACTGCGACCTTGTTTAACACATTGTGAGCGTCTGTGTGTGACACTGTAATCTTGTTTAACACATTGTGAGTGTCTGTGTGTGACACTGTGATCTTGTTTAACACATTGTGAGTGTCTGTGTGTGACACTGTGATCTTGTTTAACACATTGTGAGTGTCTGTGTGTGACACTGTGATCCTGTTTAACACATTGTCAGTGTCTGCGTGTGAACCTGAGATCTTGTTTAACACATTGTCCGTGTCTGTGTGTGACACTGTGATCTTGTTTAACACATTGTGAGTGTCCGTGTGTGACACGGCGACCTTGTTTAACACATTGTGAGAGTCTCTGTGTGACACTGTGATCTTGTTTAACACATTGTGAGAGTCTGTGTGTGACACTGTGATCATGTTTAACACATTGTGAGTGTCTGTGTGTGACACTGTGATCCTGTTTAACACATTGTGAGTGTCTGTGTGTGACACTGTGATCTTGTCTAACACATTGTGAGTGCCTGTGTGTGACACTGTGATCTTGTTTAACACATTGTGAGAGTCTGTGTGTGGCACTGTGATCTTGTTTAACACATTGTCAGTGTCTGTGTGTGACACTGAGATCTTGTTGAACACATTGTGAGTGTCTGTGTGTGACACTGTGATCTTGTTGAACACATTGTGAGTGTCTGTGTGTGATACTGTGATCTTGTTTAACACATTGTGAGTGTCTGTGTGTGACACTGTGATCATGTTTAACACATTCTGAGTGTCTGGGTGTGACACTGTAACCTTGTTTAACACATTGTGCGTGTCCGTGTGTGACACTGCGACCTTTTTTAACACATTGTGAGAGTCTCTGTGTGACACTGTGATCTTGTTTAACACATTGTGAGAGTCTGTGTGTGACACTGTGATCCTGTTTAACACATTGTCAGTGTCCGCGTGCGGCACTGTGATCTTGTTTAACACATTGTGAGTGCCTGTGTGTGGCACTGTGATCTTGTTTAACACATTGTCAGTGTTTGTGTGTGACACTGAGATCTTGTTGAACACATTGTTTGTGTCTGGGTGTGACACTGTGATCATGTTTAACACATTCTGAGTGTCTGGGTGTGACACTGTGCCCTTGTTTAACACATTGTGCGTGTCTGTGTGTGACACTGTGAACTTGTTCAACACATTGTGAGTGTCTGTGTGTGACACTGTGTTCCTGGTAAAAACATTGTGAGTGTCTGTGTGTGACACTGTGATCACGTTTAACACGTTGTAAGTGTCTGTGTGTGACACTGTGATCTTGTTTAACACATTGTGAGTGTCTGTGTGTGACATTGTGATCATGTTTCACATATTGTGGGCGTCTGTGTGTGACACTGTGACCTTGTTTAACACATTCTGAGTGCCTGTGTGTGACACTGTGATCTTGTTCAACACATTGTGTGTTTCTGTTTATGACACTGCGACCTTGTTTAACACATTGTGAGCGTCTGTGTGTGACACTGTGATCTTGTTTAACACATTGTGAGTTTCTGTGTGTGACACTGTGATCTTGTTTAACACATTGTGAGTGTCTGTGTGTGACACTGTGATCTTGTTTAACACATTGTGAGTGTCTGTGTGTGACACTGTGATCCTGTTTAACACATTGTCAGTGTCTGCGTGTGAACCTGAGATCTTGTTTAACACATTGTCCGTGTCTGTGTGTGACACTGCGATCTTGTTTAACACATTGTGAGTGTCCGTGTGTGACACGGCGACCTTGTTTAACACATTGTGAGAGTCTCTGTGTGACACTGTGATCTTGTTTAACACATTGTGAGAGTCTGTGTGTGACACTGTGATCATGTTTAACACATTGTGAGTGTCTGTGTGTGACACTGTGATCCTGTTTAACACATTGTGAGTGTCTGTGTGTGACACTGTGATCTTGTCTAACACATTGTGAGAGTCTGTGTGTGACACTGTGATCCTGTTTAACAAATTGTGAGTGTCTGTGTGTGGCACTGTGATCTTGTTTAACACATTGTCAGTGTCTGTGTGTGACACTGAGATCTTGTTGAACACATTGTGAGTGTCCGTGTGTGACACTGTGATCATGTTTAACACATTCTGAGTGTCTGGGTGTGACACTGTGACCTTGTTTAACACATTGTGCGTGTCTGTGTGTGACACTGCGACCTTGTTTAACACATTGTGAGTGTCTGTGTGTGACACTGTGACCTTGTTTAACACATTGTGCGTGTCTGTGTGTGACACTGCCACCTTGTTTAACACATTGTGAGTGCCTGTGTGTGGCACTGTGATCATGTTTAACACATTGTGAGTGTCTGTGTGTGACTCTGTGATCATGTTTAACACATTCTGAGTGTCTGGGTGTGACATTGTGACCTTTTTTAAAACATTGTGCGTGTCTGAGTGTTACACTGTGATCACGTTTAACACATTGTGACTGTCTGTGTGTGACACTGTGATCATGTTTCACACATTGTGAGTGTCTGTGTGTGACACTGATGTTGTTTAACACATTGTGAGTGTCTGTGTGTGACACTGTGATCTTGTTTAACACATTGTGAGTGTCTGTGTGTGACACTGTGATCTTGTTTAACACATTGTGAGTGTCTGAGTGTTACACTGTGATCACGTTTAACACATTGTGTGTGTCTGTTTGTGACACTGTGATCTTGTTTAACTATTGTCAGTGTCTGCGTGTGACACTGTGATCATGTTTAACACATTGTGAGTGTCCGTGTGTGACACTGCGTCCTTGTTTAACACATTATGAGAGTCTCTGAGGGACACTGTGATCTTGTTTAACACATTGTGAGAGTGTGTGTGTGACACTGTGATCCTGTTTAACACATTGTCAGTGTCTGCGTGCGACATTGTGATCTTGTTTAACACATTGTGAGTGCCTGTGTGTGGCACTGTGATCTGGTTTAACACATTGTCAGTGTTTGTGTGTGACACTGAGATCTTGTTGAACACATTGTGTGTGTCTGGTTGTGACACTGTGATCATGTTTAACACATTCTGAGTGTCTGGGTGTGACACTGTGATCCTGTTTAACACATTGTCAGTGTCTGCGTGTGACACTGTGATCTTGTTTAACACATTGTGAGTGCCTGTGTGTGGCACTGTGATCTTGTTTAACACATTGTCAGTGTCTGTGTGTGACACTGAGATCTTGTTGAACACATTGTGTGTGTCTGGGTGTGACACTGTGACCTTGTTTAACACATTGTGCATGTCTGTGTGTGACACTGTGAACTTGTTAAACACATTGTGAGTGTCTGTGTGTGACACTGTGATCCTGGTAAAAACATTGTGAGTGTCTGTGTGTGACACTGTGATCACGTTTAACACGTTGTAAGTGTCTGTGTGTGACACTGTGATCTTGTTTAACACATTGTGAGAGTCTGTGTGTGACATTGTGATCATGTTTCACATATTGTGGGTGTCTGTGTGTGACACTGTGACCTTGTTTAACACATTCTGAGTGTCTGTGTGTGACACTGTGATCTTGTTTAACACATTGTGAGTGTCTGTGTGTGACACTGTGATCTTGTTTAACACATTGTGAATGTCTGTGTGTGACACTGTGATCTTGTTTAACACATTGTGAGTGTCTGTGTGTGACACTGTGATCCTGTTTAACACATTGTCAGTGTCTGCGTGTGAACCTGAGATCTTGTTTAACACATTGTCCGTGTCTGTGTGTGACACTGTGATCTTGTTTAACACATTGTGAGTGTCTGTGTGTGACACTGTGATCCTGTTTAACGCATTGTCAGTGTCTGCGTGTGAACCTGAGATCTTGTTTAACACATTGTCCGTGTCTGTGTGTGACACTGTGATCTTGTTTAACACATTGTGAGTGTCTGTGTGTGTCACTGTGATCCTGGTAAAAACATTGTCAGTGTCTGTGTGTGACACTGTGATCACGTTTAACACGTTGTAAGTGTCTGTGTGTGACACTGTGATCATGTTTAACACATTGTGAGTGCCTGTGTGTCACACTGTGATCATGTTTCACATATTGTGGGTGTCTGTGTGTGAGACTGTGACCTTGTTTAACACATTGTGAGTGTCTGTGTGTGACACTGTGATCATGTTTAACACATTGTGAGTGCCTGTGTGTGACACTGTGATCATGTTTAACACATTGTGAGTGTCTGTGTGTGACACTGTGATCTTGTTTCACATATTGTGAGTGTCTGTGTGTGACACTGTGATCATGTTTCACATATTGTGGGTGTTTGTGTATGACACTGTGATCATGTTTAACACATTGTGAGTGCCTGTGTGTGACACTGTGATCTTGTTTAACACATTGTGAGTGCCTGTGTGTGACACTGTGATCTTCTTTAACACGTTGTGAGTGCCTTTCTGTGGCACTGATATCTTGTTTAACACATTGTCAGCGTCTGTGTGTGGCACTGTGATCTTGTTTAACATATTGTCAGTGTCTGTGTGTGACATTGTGATCTTGTTTAACACATTGTGATTGTCTGTGTGTGAGACTGTGATCTTGTGTAACACATTGTGAGTGTCGGGGTGTGACACTGTGACCTTGTTTAACACATTGTGAGTGTCTGTGTGTGACACTGTGATCTTGTTTAACACATTGTCAGTGTCTGCGTGTGACACTGTGATTTTGTTTAACACATTGTGCATGTCTGTGTGTGACACTGTGATCTTGTTTAACACATTGTGAGTGTCTGTGTGTGACATTGTGATCATGTTTCACATATTGTGGGTGTCTGTGTGTGACACTGTGACCTTGTTTAACACATTCTGAGTGTCTGTGTGTGACACAGTGATCTTGTTTAACACATTGTGAGTGTCTGTGTGTGACACTGTGATCTTGTTTAACACATTGTGAGTGTCTGTGTGTGAAACTGTGATCTTGTTTAACACATTGTGAGTGTCTGTGTGTGACACTGTGATCCTGTTTAACATATTGTCAGTGTCTGCGTGTGAACCAGGGATCTTGTTTAACACATTGTCCGTGTCTGTGTGTGACACTGTGATCTTGTTTAACACATTGTGAGTGTCCGTGTGTGACACGCCGACCTAGTTTAACACATTGGGAGAGTCTCTGTGTGACACTGTGATCTTGTTTAACACATTGTGAGAGTCTGTGGGTGACACTGTTATCATGTTTAACACATTGTGAGTGTCTGTGTGTGACACTGTGATCCTGTTTAACACATTGTGAGTGTCTGTGTGTGACACTGTGATCATGTTTAACACATTCTGAGTGTCTGGGTGTGACACTGTGATCCTGTTTAACACATTGTCAGTGTCTGCGCGTGACACTGTGATCTTGTTTAACACATTGTGAGTGTCTGTGTGTGACACTGTGATCCTGTTTAACACATTGTGAGTGTCTGTATGTGACGCTGTGATCTTGTTTAACACATTGTGAGTGCCTGTGTGTGACACTGTGACCATGTTTAACACATTGTGAGTGTCTGTGTGTGACACTGTGATCTTGTTTAACACATTGTGAGTGTCTGTGTGTGACACTGTGATCACGTTTAACACATTGTGAGTGTCTGTGTGTGACACTGTGATCTTGTTTAACACATTGTGTGTGTCTGTGTGTGGCACTGTGATCCTGTTTAACACATTGTCAGTGTCTGCGTGTGAAACTGAGATCTTGTTTAACACATTGTCCGTGTCTGTGTGTGACACTGTGATCTTGTTTAACACATTGTGAGTGTCCGTGTGTGACACTGCGACCTTGTTTAACACATTGTGAGAGTGTCTGTGTGACACTGTGATCTTGTTTAACACATTGTGAGAGTCTGTGTGTGACACTGTGATCCTGTTTAACACATTGTCAGTGTCTGCGTGTGACACTGTGATCTTGTTTAACACATTGTCAGTGTTTGTGTGTGACACTGTGATCACGTTTCACACAGTGTGAGTGTCTGTGTGTGACACTGTGAAGCTGTTTAACACATTGTCAGTGTCTGTGTGTGACACTGTGATCATGTTTAACACATTGTGAGTGTCTGTGTGTGAAACTGTGATCATGTTTCACACAGTGTGAGTGTCTGTGTGTGACACTGTGATCATGTTTCACACAGTGTGAGTGTCTGTGTGTGACACTGTGAAGCTGTTTAACACATTGTGAGTGTCTGTGTGTGACACTGTGATCATGTTTCACACAGTGTGAGTGTCTGTGTGTGACACTGTGAAGCTGTTTAACACATTGTGAGTGTCTGTGTGTGACACTGTGATCATGTTTAACACATTGTCAGTGTCTGTGTGTGACACTGTGATCATGTTTAACACATTGTGAGTGTCTGTGTGTGACACTGTGATCATGTTTCACACAGTGTGAGTGTCTGTGTGTGACACTGTGAAGCTGTTTAACACATTGTGAGTGTCTGTGTGTGACACTGTGATCTTGTTTAACACATTGTGAGTGCCTGTGTGTGACACTGTGATCTTGTTTAACACATTGTGAGTGTCTCTGTGTGACACTGCGATCTTGTTTAACACAGTGTGAGAGTCTGTGTGTGACACTGTGATCATGTTTAACACATTGTGAGTGTCTGTGTGTGACACTGTGATCCTGTTTAACACATTGTGAGTGTCTGTGTGTGACACTGTGATCTTGTTTAACACATTGTGAGTGCCTGTGTGTGACACTGTGACCATGTTTAACACATTGTGCGTGTCTGTGTGTGACACTGTGATCTTGTTTAACACATTGTGAGTGTCTGTGTGTGACACTGTGATCACGTTTAACACATTGTGAGTGTCTGTGTGTGACACTGTGATCTTGTTTAACACATTGTGTGTGTCTGTGTGTGGCACTGTGATCCTGTTTAACACATTGTCAGTGTCTGCGTGTGAAACTGAGATCTTGTTTAACACATTGTCCGTGTCTGTGTGTGACACTGTGATCTTGTTTAACACATTGTGAGTGTCCGTGTGTGACACTGCGACCTTGTTTAACACATTGTGAGAGTGTCTGTGTGACACTGTGATCTTGTTTAACACGTTGTGAGAGTCTGTGTGTGACACTGTGATCCTGTTTAACACATTGTCAGTGTCTGCGTGTGACACTGTGATCTTGTTTAACACATTGTCAGTGTTTGTGTGTGACACTGTGATCATGTTTCACACAGTGTTAGTGTCTGTGTGTGACACTGTGAAGCTGTTTAACACATTGTCAGTGTCTGTGTGTGACACTGTGATCATGTTTAACACATTGTGAGTGTCTGTGTGTGACACTGTGATCATGTTTCACACAGTGTGAGTGTCTGTGTGTGACACTGTGATCATGTTTCACACAGTGTGAGTGTCTGTGTGTGACACAGTGAAGCTGTTTAACACATTGTGAGTGCCTGTGTGTGACACTGTGATCTTGTTTAACACATTGTGAGTGTCTCTGTGTGACACTGTGATCTTGTTTAACACATTGTGAGTGTCTGTGTGTGACACTGTGATCATGTTTAACACATTCTGAGTGTCTGTGTGTGACACTGTGATCCTGTTTAACACATTGTGAGTGTCTGTGTGTGACACTGTGATCTTGTTTAACACATTGTGAGTGCCTGTGTGTGACACTGTGACCATGTTTAACACATTGTGCATGTCTGTGTGTGACACTGTGATCTTGTTTAACACATTGTGAGTGTCTGTGTGTGACACTGTGATCACGTTTAACACATTGTGAGTGTCTGTGTGTGACACTGTGATCTTGTTTAACACATTGTGTGTGTCTGTGTGTGGCACTGTGATCCTGTTTAACACATTGTCAGTGTCTGCGTGTGAAACTGAGATCTTGTTTAACACATTGTCCGTGTCTGTGTGTGACACTGTGATCTTGTTTAACACATTGTGAGTGTCCGTGTGTGACACTGCGACCTTGTTTAACACATTGTGAGAGTGTCTGTGTGACACTGTGATCTTGTTTAACACATTGTGAGAGTCTGTGTGTGACACTGTGATCCTGTTTAACACATTGTCAGTGTCTGCGTGTGACACTGTGATCTTGTTTAACACATTGTCAGTGTTTGTGTGTGACACTGTGATCATGTTTCACACAGTGTGAGTGTCTGTGTGTGACACTGTGAAGCTGTTTAACACATTGTCAGTGTCTGTGTGTGACACTGTGATCATGTTTAACACATTGTGAGTGTCTGTGTGTGACACTGTGAAGCTGTTTAACACATTGTCAGTGTCTGTGTGTGACACTGTGATCATGTTTAACACATTGTGAGTGTCTGTGTGTGACACTGTGATCATGTTTCACACAGTGTGAGTGTCTGTGTGTGACACTGTGATCATGTTTCACACAGTGTGAGTGTCTGTGTGTGACACTGTGAAGCTGTTTAACACATTGTGTGTGTCTGTGTGTGACACTGTGATCATGTTTAACACATTGTCAGTGTCTGTGTGTGACACTGTGATCATGTTTAACACATTGTGAGTGTCTGTGTGTGACACTGTGATCATGTTTAACACATTGTGTGTGTCTGTGTGTGACACTGTGATCCTGTTTAACACATTGTGAGTGTCTGTTTGTGACACTGTGATCTTGTTTAACACATTGTGAGTGCCTGTGTGTGACACTGTGATCTTGTTTAACACATTGTGAGTGTCTCTGTGTGACACTGTGATCTTGTTTAACACATTGTGAGAGTCTGTGTGTGACACTGTGATCATGTTTAACACATTGTGAGTGTCTGTGTGTGACACTGTGATCCTGTTTAACACATTGTGAGTGTCTGTGTGTGACACTGTGATCTTGTTTAACACATTCTGAGTGCCTGTGTGTGACACTGTGACCATGTTTAACACATTGTGCGTGTCTGTGTGTGACACTGTGATCTTGTTTAACACATTGTGAGTGTCTGTGTGTGACACTGTGATCACGTTTAACACATTGTGAGTGTCTGTGTGTGACACTGTGATCTTGTTTAACACATTGTCAGTGTCTGCGTGTGAAACTGAGATCTTGTTTAACACATTGTCAGTGTTTGTGTGTGACACTGTGATCATGTTTCACACAGTGTGAGTGTCTGTGTGTGACACTGTGAAGCTGTTTAACACATTGTGAGTGTCTGTGTGTGACACTGTGATCATGTTTAACACATTGTGAGTGTCTGTGTGTGACACTGTGATCATGTTTCACACAGTGTGAGTGTCTGTGTGTGACACTGTGATCATGTTTCACACAGTGTGAGTGTCTGTGTGTGACACTGTGAAGCTGTTTAACACATTGTGAGTGTCTGTGTGTGACACTGTGATCATGTTTAACACATTGTCAGTGTCTGTGTGTGACACTGTGATCATGTTTAACACATTGTGAGTGTCTGTGTGTGACACTGTGATCATGTTTCACACAGTGTGAGTGTCTGTGTGTGACACTGTGAAGCTGTTTAACACATTGTGAGTGTCTGTGTGTGACACTGTGATCTTGTTTAACACATTGTGTGTGTCTGTGTGTGGCACTGTGATCCTGTTTAACACATTGTCAGTGTCTGCGTGTGAAACTGAGATCTTGTTTAACACATTGTCCGTGTCTGTGTGTGACACTGTGATCTTGTTTAACACATTGTGAGTGTCCGTGTGTGACACTGCGTACTTGTTTAACACATTGTGAGAGTGTCTGTGTGACACTGTGATCTTGTTTAACACATTGTCAGTGTCTGTGTGTGACACTGAGATCTTGTTGAACACATTGTGTGTGTCTGGGTGTGACACTGTGATCCTGTTTAACACATTGTCAGTGTCTGCGTGTGACACTGTGATCTTGTTTAACACATTGTGAGTGCCTGTGTGTGGCACTGTGATCTTGTTTAACACATTGTCAGTGTCTGTGTGTGACACTGAGATCTTGTTGAACACATTGTGTGTGTCTGGGTGTGACACTGTGATCATGTTTAAGACATTCTGAGTGTCTGGGTGTGACACTGTGACCTTGTTTAACACATTGTGCATGTCTGTGTGTGACACTGTGATCTTGTTAAACACATTATGAGTGTCTGTGTGTGACACTGTGATCACGTTTAACACGTTGTAAGTGTCTGTGTGCGACACTCTGATCATGTTTCACATCTTGTGGGTGTCTGTGTGTGACACTGTGACCTTGTTTAACACATTCTGAGTGTCTGTGTGTGACACTGTGATCTTGTTCAACACATAGTGTGTTTCTATTTATGACACTGCGACCTTGTTTAACACCTTGTGAGCGTCTGTGTGTGACATTGTGATCATGTTTCACATATTGTGGGTGTCTGTGTGTGACACTGTGACCTTGTTTAACACATTCTGAGTGTCTGTGTGTGACACTGTGATCTTGTTTAACACATTGTGAGTGTCTGTGTGTGACACTGTGATCTTGTTTAACACATTGTGAGTGTCTGTGTGTGACACTGTGATCTTGTTTAACACATTGTGAGTGTCTGTGTGTGACACTGTGATCCTGTTTAACACATTGTCAGTGTCTGCGTGTAAACCTGAGATCTTGTTTAACACATTGTCCGTGTCTGTGTGTGACACTGTGATCTTGTTTAACACATTGTGAGTGTCCGTGTGTGACACGCCGACCTTGTTTAACACATTGTGAGAGTCTCTGTGTGACACTGTGATCTTGTTTAACACATTGTGAGAGTCTGTGTGTGACACTGTGATCATGTTTAACACATTGTGAGTATCTGTGTGTGACACTGTGATCCTGTTTAACACATTGTGAGTGTCTGTGTGTGACACTGTGATCATGTTTAACACATTCTGAGTGTCTGGGTGTGACACTGTGATCCTGTTTAACACATTGTCAGTGTCTGCGTGTGACACTGTGATCTTGTTTAACACATTGTGAGTGCCTGTGTGTGGCACTGTGATCTTGTTTAACACATTGTCAGTGTCTGTGTGTGACACTGAGATCTTGTTGAACACATTGTGTGTTTCTGGGTGTGACACTGTGACCTTGTTTAACACGTTGTGCATGTCTGTGTGTGACACTGTGAACTTGTTAAACACATTGTGAGTGTCTGTGTGTGACACTGTGATCCTGGTAAAAACATTCTGAGTGTCTGTGTGTGACACTGTGATCACGTTTAACACGTTGTAAGTGTCTGTGTGTGACACTGTGATCTTGTTTAACACATTGTGAGTGTCTGTGTGTGACATTGTGATCATGTTTCACATATTGTGGGTGTCTGTGTGTGACACTGTGACCTTGTTTAACACATTCTGAGTGTCTGTGTGTGACACTGTGATCTTGTTTAACACATTTTGAGTGTCTGTGTGTGACACTGTGATCCTGTTTAACACATTGTCAGTGTCTGCGTGTGAACCTGAGATCTTGTTTAACACATTGTCCGTGTCTGTGTGTGACACTGTGATCTTGTTTAACACATTGTGAGTGTCCATGTGTGACACGGCGACCTTGTTTAACACATTGTGAGAGTCTCTGTGTGACACTGTGATCTTGTTTAACACATTGTGAGAGTCTGTGTGTGACACTGTGATCATGTTTAACACATTGTGAGTGTCTGTGTGTGACACTGTGATCCTGTTTAACACATTGTGAGTGTCTGTGTGTGACACTGTGATCTTGTTTAACACATTGTGAGTGCCTGTCTGTGGCACTGTGATCTTGTTTAACACATTGTCAGTGTCTGTGTGTGACACTGAGATCTTGTTGAACACAATGTGTGTGCCTGGGTGTGACACTGTGACCATGTTTAACACATTGTGAGTGTCTGTGTGTGACATTGTGATCTTGTTTAACACATTGTGGGTGTCTGTGTGTGACACTGTGACCTTGTTTAACACATTGTGCGTGTCTGAGTGTTACACTGTGATCACGTTTAACACATTGTGAGTGTCTGTGTGTGACACTGTGATCATGTTTAACACATTGTGAGTGTCTGTGTGTGACACTGTGATCATGTTTCACACAGTGTGAGTGTCTGGGTGTGACACTGTGATCATGTTTAAGACATTCTGAGTGTCTGGGTGTGACACTGTGACCTTGTTTAACACATTGTGCATGTCCCGTGTGACACTGTGATCTTGTTAAACACATTGTGAGTGTCTGTGTGTGACACTGTGATCACGTTTAACACGTTGTAAGTGTCTGTGCGCGACACTCTGATCATGTTTCACATCTTGTGGGTATCTGTGTGTGACACTGTGACCTTGTTTAACACATTCTGAGTGTCTGTGTGTGACACTGTGATCTTGTTCAACACATAGTGTGTTTCTATTTATGACACTGCGACCTTGTTTAACACATTGTGAGCGTCTGTGTGTGACATTGTGATCATGTTTCACATATTGTGGGTGTCTGTGTGTGACACTGTGACCTTGTTTAACACATTCTGAGTGTCTGTGTGTGACACTGTGATCATGTTTAACACATTGTGAGTGTCTGTGTGTGACACTGTGATCTTGTTTAACACATTGTGAGTGTCTGTGTGTGACACTGTGATCTTGTTTAACACATTGTGAGTGTCTGTGTGTGACACTGTGATCCTGTTTAACACATTGTGAGTGTCTTTGTGTGACACTGTGATCCTGTTTAACACATTGTCAGTGTCTGCGTGTGAACCTGAGATCTTGTTTAACACATTGTCAGTGTCTGTGTGTGACACTGTGATCTTGTTTAACATATTGTGAGTGTCCGTGTGTGACACGGCGACCTTGTTTAACACATTGTGAGAGTCTCTGTGTGACACTGTGATCTTGTTTAACACATTGTGAGAGTCTGTGTGTGACACTGTGATCATGTTTAACACATTGTGAGTGTCTGTGTGTGACACTGTGATCCTGTTTAACACATTGTGAGTGTCTGTGTGTGACACTGTGATCATGTTTAACACATTCTGAGTGTCTGGGTGTGACACTGTGATCCTGTTTAACACATTGTCAGTGTCTGCGTGTGACACTGTGATCTTGTTTAACACATTGTGAGTGCCTGTGTGTGG
The DNA here is from genome assembly GCF_047496795.1 of Chiloscyllium punctatum. NCBI lineage: Eukaryota > Metazoa > Chordata > Chondrichthyes > Orectolobiformes > Hemiscylliidae > Chiloscyllium > Chiloscyllium punctatum. Next base: position 110,129 of record NC_092764.1, on the reverse strand, counting down.
CACTGTGATCTTGTTTAACACATTGTCAGTGTCTGTGTGTGACACTGAGATCTTGTTTAACACATTGTGAGTGTCTGTGTGTGACACTGTGATCTTGTTTAACACATTGTGAGTGTCTGTGTGTGACACTGTGATCTTGTTTAACACATTGTCAGTGTTTGTGTGTGACACTGTGATCATGTTTCACACAGTGTGAGTGTCTGTGTGTGACACTGTGAAGCTGTTTAACACATTGTGAGTGTCTGTGTGTGACACTGTGATCATGTTTAACACATTGTGAGTGTCTGTGTGTGACACTGTGATCATGTTTCACACAGTGTGAGTGTCTGTGTGTGACACTGTGATCATGTTTCACACAGTGTGAGTGTCTGTGTGTGACACTGTGAAGCTGTTTAACACATTGTGAGTGTCTGTGTGTGACACTGTGATCATGTTTAACACATTGTCAGTGTCTGTGTGTGACACTGTGATCATGTTTAACACATTGTGAGTGTCTGTGTGTGACACTGTGATCATGTTTCACACAGTGTGAGTGTCTGTGTGTGACACTGTGAAGCTGTTTAACACATTGTGAGTGTCTGTGTGTGACACTGTGATCTTGTTTAACACATTGTGTGTGTCTGTGTGTGGCACTGTGATCCTGTTTAACACATTGTCAGTGTCTGCGTGTGAAACTGAGATCTTGTTTAACACATTGTCCGTGTCTGTGTGTGACACTGTGATCTTGTTTAACACATTGTGAGTGTCCGTGTGTGACACTGCGAACTTGTTTAACACATTGTGAGAGTGTCTGTGTGACACTGTGATCTTGTTTAACACATTGTCAGTGTCTGTGTGTGACACTGAGATCTTGTTGAACACATTGTGTGTGTCTGGGTGTGACACTGTGATCCTGTTTAACACATTGTCAGTGTCTGCGTGTGACACTGTGATCTTGTTTAACACATTGTGAGTGCCTGTGTGTGGCACTGTGATCTTGTTTAACACATTGTCAGTGTCTGTGTGTGACACTGAGATCTTGTTGAACACATTGTGTGTGTCTGGGTGTGACACTGTGATCATGTTTAAGACATTCTGAGTGTCTGGGTGTGACACTGTGACCTTGTTTAACACATTGTGCATGTCTGTGTGTGACACTGTGATCTTGTTAAACACATTATGAGTGTCTGTGTGTGACACTGTGATCACGTTTAACACGTTGTAAGTGTCTGTGTGCGACACTCTGATCATGTTTCACATCTTGTGGGTGTCTGTGTGTGACACTGTGACCTTGTTTAACACATTCTGAGTGTCTGTGTGTGACACTGTGATCTTGTTCAACACATAGTGTGTTTCTATTTATGACACTGCGACCTTGTTTAACACCTTGTGAGCGTCTGTGTGTGACATTGTGATCATGTTTCACATATTGTGGGTGTCTGTGTGTGACACTGTGACCTTGTTTAACACATTCTGAGTGTCTGTGTGTGACACTGTGATCTTGTTTAACACATTGTGAGTGTCTGTGTGTGACACTGTGATCTTGTTTAACACATTGTGAGTGTCTGTGTGTGACACTGTGATCTTGTTTAACACATTGTGAGTGTCTGTGTGTGACACTGTGATCCTGTTTAACACATTGTCAGTGTCTGCGTGTAAACCTGAGATCTTGTTTAACACATTGTCAGTGTCTGTGTGTGACACTGTGATCTTGTTTAACACATTGTGAGTGTCCGTGTGTGACACGGCGACCTTGTTTAACACATTGTGAGAGTCTCTGTGTGACACTGTGATCTTGTTTAACACATTGTGAGAGTCTGTGTGTGACACTGTGATCATGTTTAACACATTGTGAGTATCTGTGTGTGACACTGTGATCCTGTTTAACACATTGTGAGTGTCTGTGTGTGACACTGTGATCATGTTTAACACATTCTGAGTGTCTGGGTGTGACACTGTGATCCTGTTTAACACATTGTCAGTGTCTGCGTGTGACACTGTGATCTTGTTTAACACATTGTGAGTGCCTGTGTGTGGCACTGTGATCTTGTTTAACACATTGTCAGTGTCTGTGTGTGACACTGAGATCTTGTTGAACACATTGTGTGTGTCTGGGTGTGACACTGTGACCTTGTTTAACACGTTGTGCATGTCTGTGTGTGACACTGTGAACTTGTTAAACACATTGTGAGTGTCTGTGTGTGACACTGTGATCCTGGTAAAAACATTCTGAGTGTCTGTGTGTGACACTGTGATCACGTTTAACACGTTGTAAGTGTCTGTGTGTGACACTGTGATCTTGTTTAACACATTGTGAGTGTCTGTGTGTGACATTGTGATCATGTTTCACATATTGTGGGTGTCTGTGTGTGACACTGTGACCTTGTTTAACACATTCTGAGTGTCTGTGTGTGACACTGTGATCACGTTTAACACATTGTGAGGGTCTGTGTGTGACACTGCGATCTTGTTTAACACATTGTGAGTGTCTGTGTGTGACACTGTGATCTTGTTTAACACATTGTGTGTGTCTGTGTGTGACACTATGATCTTGTTTAACACATTGTGAGTGTCTGTGTGTGACACTGTGATCCTGGTAAAAACATTGTGAGTGTCTGTGTGTGTCACTGTGATCCTGGTAAAAACATTGTCAGTGTCTGTGTGTGACACTGTGATCACGTTTAACACGTTGTAAGTGTCTGTGTGTGACACTGTGATAATGTTTAACACATTGTGAGTGCCTGTGTGTCACACTGTGATCATGTTTCACATATTGTGGGTGTCTGTGTGTGAGACTGTGACCTTGTTTAACACATTGTGAGTGTCTGTGTGTGACACTGTGATCATGTTTAACACATTGTGAGTGCCTGTGTGTGACACTGTGATCATGTTTAACACATTGTGAGTGTCTGTGTGTGACACTGTGATCTTGTTTCACATATTGTGGGTGTTTGTGTATGACACTGTGATCATGTTTAACACATTGTGAGTGCCTGTGTGTGACACTGTGATCTTGTTTAACACATTGTGAGTGCCTGTGTGTGACACTGTGATCTTCTTTAACACGTTGTGAGTGCCTTTCTGTGGCACTGATATCTTGTTTAACACATTGTCAGCGTCTGTGTGTGGCACTGTGATCTTGTTTAACATATTGTCAGTGTCTGTGTGTGACATTGTGATCTTGTTTAACACATTGTGATTGTCTGTGTGTGAGACTGTGATCTTGTGTAACACATTGTGAGTGTCTGGGTGTGACACTGTGACCTTGTTTAACACATTGTGAGTGTCTGTGTGTGACACTGTGATCTTGTTTAACACATTGTCAGTGTCTGCGTGTGACACTGTGATTTTGTTTAACACATTGTGCATGTCTGTGTGTGACACTGTGATCTTGTTTAACACATTGTGAGTGTCTGTGTGTGACATTGTGATCATGTTTCACATATTGTGGGTGTCTGTGTGTGACACTGTGACCTTGTTTAACACATTCTGAGTGTCTGTGTGTGACACAGTGATCTTGTTTAACACATTGTGAGTGTCTGTGTGTGACACTGTGATCTTGTTTAACACATTGTGAGTGTCTGTGTGTGAAACTGTGATCTTGTTTAACACATTGTGAGTGTCTGTGTGTGACACTGTGATCCTGTTTAACATATTGTCAGTGTCTGCGTGTGAACCAGGGATCTTGTTTAACACATTGTCCGTGTCTGTGTGTGACACTGTGATCTTGTTTAACACATTGTGAGTGTCCGTGTGTGACACGCCGACCTAGTTTAACACATTGGGAGAGTCTCTGTGTGACACTGTGATCTTGTTTAACACATTGTGAGAGTCTGTGGGTGACACTGTTATCATGTTTAACACATTGTGAGTGTCTGTGTGTGACACTGTGATCCTGTTTAACACATTGTGAGTGTCTGTGTGTGACACTGTGATCATGTTTAACACATTCTGAGTGTCTGGGTGTGACACTGTGATCCTGTTTAACACATTGTCAGTGTCTGCGCGTGACACTGTGATCTTGTTTAACACATTGTGAGTGCCTGTGTGTGGCACTGTGATCTTGTTTAACACATTGTGAGTGTCTGTGTGTGACACTGAGATCTTGTTGAACACATTGTGTGTGTCTGGGTGTGACACTGTGACCTTGTTTAACACATTGTGCATGTCTGTGTGTGACACTGTGAACTTGTTAAACACATTGTGAGTGTCTGTGTGTGACACTGTGATCCTGGTAAAACCATTGTGAGTGTCTGTGTGTGACACTGTGATCACGTTTAACACGTTGTAAGTGTCTGTGTGTGACACTGTGATCTTGTTTAACACATTGTGAGTGTCTGTGTGTGACATTGTGATCATGTTTCACATATTGTGGGTGTCTGTGTGTGACACTGTGACCTTGTTTAACACATTCTGAGTGTCTGTGTGTGACACTGTGATCTTGTTTAACACATTGTGAGTGTCTGTGTGTGACACTGTGATCTTGTTTAACACATTGTGAGTGTCTGTGTGTGACACTGTGATCTTGTTTAACACATTGTGAGTGTCTGTGTGTGACACTGTGATCCTGTTTAACACATTGTCAGTGTCTGCGTGTGAACCTGAGATCTTGTTTAACACATTGTCCGTGTCTGTGTGTGACACTGTGATCTTGTTTAACACATTGTGAGTGTCCGTGTGTGACACTGTGACCTTGTTTAACACATTGTGAGAGTCTGTGTGTGACACTGTGATCATGTTTAACACATTGTGAGTGTCTGTGTGTGACACTGTGATCCTGTTTAACACATTGTGAGTGTCTGTGTGTGACACTGTGATCTTGATTAACACATTGTGAGTGCCTGTGTGTGACACTGTGATCTTGTTTAACACATTGTGAGTGTCTCTGTGTGACACTGTGATCTTGTTTAACACATTGTGAGAGTCTGTGTGTGACACTGTGATCATGTTTAACACATTGTGAGTGTCTGTGTGTGACACTGTGATCCTGTTTAACACATTGTGAGTGTCTGTATGTGACGCTGTGATCTTGTTTAACACATTGTGAGTGCCTGTGTGTGACACTGTGACCATGTTTAACACATTGTGAGTGTCTGTGTGTGACACTGTGATCTTGTTTAACACATTGTGAGTGTCTGTGTGTGACACTGTGATCACGTTTAACACATTGTGAGTGTCTGTGTGTGACACTGTGATCTTGTTTAACACATTGTGTGTGTCTGTGTGTGGCACTGTGATCCTGTTTAACACATTGTCAGTGTCTGCGTGTGAAACTGAGATCTTGTTTAACACATTGTCCGTGTCTGTGTGTGACACTGTGATCTTGTTTAACACATTGTGAGTGTCCGTGTGTGACACTGCGACCTTGTTTAACACATTGTGAGAGTGTCTGTGTGACACTGTGATCTTGTTTAACACATTGTGAGAGTCTGTGTGTGACACTGTGATCCTGTTTAACACATTGTCAGTGTCTGCGTGTGACACTGTGATCTTGTTTAACACATTGTCAGTGTTTGTGTGTGACACTGTGATCATGTTTCACACAGTGTGAGTGTCTGTGTGTGACACTGTGATCATGTTTAACACATTGTGAGTGTCTGTGTGTGACACTGTGATCATGTTTCACACAGTGTGAGTGTCTGTGTGTGACACTGTGATCATGTTTAACACATTCTGAGTGTCTGGGTGTGACAATGTGATCCTGTTTAACACATTATCAGTGTCTGCGTGTGACACTGTGATCTTGTTTAACACATTGTGAGTGCCTGTGTGTGGCACTGTGATCTTGTTTAACACATTGTCATTGTCTGTGTGTGACACTGAGATCTTGTTGAACACATTGTGTGTGTCTGGGTGTGACACTGTGACCTTGTTTAACACATTGTGCATGTCTGTGTGTGACACTGTGAACTTGTTAAACACATTGTGAGTGTCTGTGTGTGACACTGTGATCCTGGTAAAAACATTGTGAGTGTCTGTGTGTGACACTGTGATCACGTGTAACACGTTGTATGTGTCTGTGTGTGACACTGATCTTGTTTAACACATTGTGAGTGTCTGTGTGTGACATTGTGATCATGTTTCACATATTGTGGGTGTCTGTGTGTGACACTGTGACCTTGTTTAACACATTCTGAGTGTCTGTGTGTGACACTGTGCTCTTGTTTAACACATTGTGAGTGTCTGTGTGTGACACTGTGATCTTGTTTAACACATTGTGAGTGTCTGTGTGTGACACTGTGATCTTGTTTAACACATTGTGAGTGTCTGTGTGTGACACTGTGATCCTGTTTAACACATTGTCAGTGTCTGCGTGTGAACCTGAGATCTTGTTTAACACATTGTCCGTGTCTGTGTGTGACACTGTGATCTTGTTTACCACATTGTGAGTGTCCGTGTGTGACACGGCGACCTTGTTTAACACATTGTGAGAGTCTCTGTGTGACACTGTGATCTTGTTTAACACATTGTGAGTGTCTGTGTGTGACACTGTGATCATGTTTAACACATTGTGAGTGTCTGTGTGTGACACTGTGATCCTGTTTAACCCATTGTGAGTGTCTGTGTGTGACACTGTGATCTTGATTAACACATTGTGAGTGCCTGTGTGTGGCACTGTGATCTTGTTTAACACATTGTCAGTGTCTGTGTGTGACACTGAGATCTTGTTGAACACAATGTGTGTGCCTGGGTGTGACACTGTGACCATGTTCAACACATTGTGCGTGTCTGTGTGTGACACTGTGATCTTGTTTAACACATTGTGAGTGTCTGTGTGTGACACTGTGATCACGTTTAACACATTGTGAGGGTCTGTGTGTGACACTGCGATCTTGTTTAACACATTGTGAGTGTCTGTGTGTGACACTGTGATCTTGTTTAACACATTGTGTGTGTCTGTGTGTGACACTATGATCTTGTTTAACACATTGTGAGTGTCTGTGTGTGACACTGTGATCCTGGTAAAAACATTGTGAGTGTCTGTGTGTGTCACTGTGATCCTGGTAAAAACATTGTCAGTGTCTGTGTGTGACACTGTGATCACGTTTAACACATTGTGAGTGCCTGTGTGTCACACTGTGATCATGTTTCACATATTGTGGGTGTCTGTGTGTGAGACTGTGACCTTGTTTAACACATTGTGAGTGTCTGTGTGTGACACTGTGATCATGTTTAACACATTGTGAGTGCCTGTGTGTGACACTGTGATCATGTTTAACACATTGTGAGTGTCTGTGTGTGACACTGTGATCTTGTTTCACATATTGTGGGTGTTTGTGTATGACACTGTGATCATGTTTAACACATTGTGAGTGCCTGTGTGTGACACTGTGATCTTGTTTAACACATTGTGAGTGCCTGTGTGTGACACTGTGATCTTCTTTAACACGTTGTGAGTGCCTTTCTGTGGCACTGATATCTTGTTTAACACATTGTCAGCGTCTGTGTGTGACATTGTGATCTTGTTTAACACATTGTGATTGTCTGTGTGTGAGACTGTGATCTTGTGTAACACATTGTGAGTGTCTGGGTGTGACACTGTGACCTTGTTTAACACATTGTGAGTGTCTGTGTGTGACACTGTGATCTTGTTTAACACATTGTCAGTGTCTGCGTGTGACACTGTGATTTTGTTTAACACATTGTGCATGTCTGTGTGTGACACTGTGATCTTGTTTAACACATTGTGAGTGTCTGTGTGTGACATTGTGATCATGTTTCACATATTGTGGGTGTCTGTGTGTGACACTGTGACCTTGTTTAACACATTCTGAGTGTCTGTGTGTGACACAGTGATCTTGTTTAACACATTGTGAGTGTCTGTGTGTGACACTGTGATCTTGTTTAACACATTGTGAGTGTCTGTGTGTGAAACTGTGATCTTGTTTAACACATTGTGAGTGTCTGTGTGTGACACTGTGATCCTGTTTAACATATTGTCAGTGTCTGCGTGTGAACCAGGGATCTTGTTTAACACATTGTCCGTGTCTGTGTGTGACACTGTGATCTTGTTTAACACATTGTGAGTGTCCGTGTGTGACACGCCGACCTAGTTTAACACATTGGGAGAGTCTCTGTGTGACACTGTGATCTTGTTTAACACATTGTGAGAGTCTGTGGGTGACACTGTTATCATGTTTAACACATTGTGAGTGTCTGTGTGTGACACTGTGATCCTGTTTAACACATTGTGAGTGTCTGTGTGTGACACTGTGATCATGTTTAACACATTCTGAGTGTCTGGGTGTGACACTGTGATCCTGTTTAACACATTGTCAGTGTCTGCGCGTGACACTGTGATCTTGTTTAACACATTGTGAGTGCCTGTGTGTGGCACTGTGATCTTGTTTAACACATTGTGAGTGTCTGTGTGTGACACTGAGATCTTGTTGAACACATTGTGTGTGTCTGGGTGTGACACTGTGACCTTGTTTAACACATTGTGCATGTCTGTGTGTGACACTGTGAACTTGTTAAACACATTGTGAGTGTCTGTGTGTGACACTGTGATCCTGGTAAAACCATTGTGAGTGTCTGTGTGTGACACTGTGATCACGTTTAACACGTTGTAAGTGTCTGTGTGTGACACTGTGATCTTGTTTAACACATTGTGAGTGTCTGTGTGTGACATTGTGATCATGTTTCACATATTGTGGGTGTCTGTGTGTGACACTGTGACCTTGTTTAACACATTCTGAGTGTCTGTGTGTGACACTGTGATCTTGTTTAACACATTGTGAGTGTCTGTGTGTGACACTGTGATCTTGTTTAACACATTGTGAGTGTCTGTGTGTGACACTGTGATCTTGTTTAACACATTGTGAGTGTCTGTGTGTGACACTGTGATCCTGTTTAACACATTGTCAGTGTCTGCGTGTGAACCTGAGATCTTGTTTAACACATTGTCCGTGTCTGTGTGTGACACTGTGATCTTGTTTAACACATTGAGAGTGTCTGTGTGTGACACTGAGATCTTGTTTAACACATTGTGAGTGTCTGTGTGTGACACTGTGATCTTGTTTAACACATTGTGAGTGTCTGTGTGTGACACTGTGATCTTGTTTAACACATTGTGAGTGTCTGTGTGTGACACTGTGATCCTGTTTAACACATTGTGAGTGTCTGTGTGTGACACTGTGATCCTGTTTAACACATTGTCAGTGTCTGCGTGTGAACCTGAGATCTTGTTTAACACATTGTCAGTGTCTGTGTGTGACACTGTGATCTTGTTTAACATATTGTGAGTGTCCGTGTGTGACACGGCGACCTTGTTTAACACATTGTGAGAGTCTCTGTGTGACACTGTGATCTTGTTTAACACATTGTGAGAGTCTGTGTGTGACACTGTGATCATGTTTAACACATTGTGAGTGTCTGTGTGTGACACTGTGATCCTGTTTAACACATTGTGAGTGTCTGTGTGTGACACTGTGATCATGTTTAACACATTCTGAGTGTCTGGGTGTGACACTGTGATCCTGTTTAACACATTGTCAGTGTCTGCGTGTGACACTGTGATCTTGTTTAACACATTGTGAGTGCCTGTGTGTGGCACTGTGATCTTGTTTAACACATTGTCAGTGTCTGTGTGTGACACTGAGATCTTGTTTAACACATTGTGAGTGTCTGTGTGTGACACTGTGATCTTGTTTAACACATTGTGAGTGTCTGTGTGTGACACTGTGATCTTGTTTAACACATTGTGAGTGTCTGTGTGTGACACTGTGATCTTGTTTAACACATTGTGAGTGTCTGTGTGTGACACTGTGATCCTGTTTAACACATTGTCAGTGTCTGCGTGTGAACCTGAGATCTTGTTTAACACATTGTCAGTGTTTGTGTGTGACACTGTGATCATGTTTCACACAGTGTGAGTGTCTGTGTGTGACACTGTGAAGCTGTTTAACACATTGTGAGTGTCTGTGTGTGACACTGTGATCATGTTTAACACATTGTGAGTGTCTGTGTGTGACACTGTGATCATGTTTCACACAGTGTGAGTGTCTGTGTGTGACACTGTGATCATGTTTCACACAGTGTGAGTGTCTGTGTGTGACACTGTGAAGCTGTTTAACACATTGTGAGTGTCTGTGTGTGACACTGTGATCATGTTTAACACATTGTCAGTGTCTGTGTGTGACACTGTGATCATGTTTAACACATTGTGAGTGTCTGTGTGTGACACTGTGATCATGTTTCACACAGTGTGAGTGTCTGTGTGTGACACTGTGAAGCTGTTTAACACATTGTGAGTGTCTGTGTGTGACACTGTGATCTTGTTTAACACATTGTGTGTGTCTGGGTGTGACACTGTGATCCTGTTTAACACATTGTCAGTGTCTGCGTGTGACACTGTGATCTTGTTTAACACATTGTGAGTGCCTGTGTGTGGCACTGTGATCTTGTTTAACACATTGTCAGTGTCTGTGTGTGACACTGAGATCTTGTTGAACACATTGTGTGTGTCTGGGTGTGACACTGTGATCATGTTTAACACATTGTCAGTGTCTGTGTGTGACACTGTGATCATGTTTAACACATTGTGAGTGTCTGTGTGTGACACTGTGATCATGTTTCACACAGTGTGAGTGTCTGTGTGTGACACTGTGAAGCTGTTTAACACATTGTGAGTGTCTGTGTGTGACACTGAGATCTTGTTGAACACATTGTGTGTGTCTGGGTGTGACACTGTGATCCTGTTTAACACATTGTCAGTGTCTGCGTGTGACACTGTGATCTTGTTTAACACATTGTGAGTGCCTGTGTGTGGCACTGTGATCTTGTTTAACACATTGTCAGTGTCTGTGTGTGACACTGAGATCTTGTTGAACACATTGTGTGTGTCTGGGTGTGACACTGTGATCATGTTTAAGACATTCTGAGTGTCTGGGTGTGACACTGTGACCTTGTTTAACACATTGTGCATGTCTGTGTGTGACACTGTGATCTTGTTAAACACATTATGAGTGTCTGTGTGTGACACTGTGATCACGTTTAACACGTTGTAAGTGTCTGTGTGCGACACTCTGATCATGTTTCACATCTTGTGGGTGTCTGTGTGTGACACTGTGACCTTGTTTAACACATTCTGAGTGTCTGTGTGTGACACTGTGATCTTGTTCAACACATAGTGTGTTTCTATTTATGACACTGCGACCTTGTTTAACACCTTGTGAGCGTCTGTGTGTGACATTGTGATCATGTTTCACATATTGTGGGTGTCTGTGTGTGACACTGTGACCTTGTTTAACACATTCTGAGTGTCTGTGTGTGACACTGTGATCATGTTTAACACATTGTGAGTGTCTGTGTGTGACACTGTGATCTTGTTTAACACATTGTGAGTGTCTGTGTGTGACACTGTGATCTTGTTTAACACATTGTGAGTGTCTGTGTGTGACACTGTGATCCTGTTTAACACATTGTCAGTGTCTGCGTGTAAACCTGAGATCTTGTTTAACACATTGTCCGTGTCTGTGTGTGACACTGTGATCTTGTTTAACACATTGTGAGTGTCCGTGTGTGACACGGCGACCTTGTTTAACACATTGTGAGAGTCTCTGTGTGACACTGTGATCTTGTTTAACACATTGTGAGAGTCTGTGTGTGACACTGTGATCATGTTTAACACATTGTGAGTATCTGTGTGTGACACTGTGATCCTGTTTAACACATTGTGAGTGTCTGTGTGTGACACTGTGATCATGTTTAACACATTCTGAGTGTCTGGGTGTGACACTGTGATCCTGTTTAACACATTGTCAGTGTCTGCGTGTGACACTGTGATCTTGTTTAACACATTGTGAGTGCCTGTGTGTGGCACTGTGATCTTGTTTAACACATTGTCAGTGTCTGTGTGTGACACTGAGATCTTGTTGAACACATTGTGTGTGTCTGGGTGTGACACTGTGACCTTGTTTAACACGTTGTGCATGTCTGTGTGTGACACTGTGAACTTGTTAAACACATTGTGAGTGTCTGTGTGTGACACTGTGATCCTGGTAAAAACATTCTGAGTGTCTGTGTGTGACACTGTGATCACGTTTAACACGTTGTAAGTGTCTGTGTGTGACACTGTGATCTTGTTTAACACATTGTGAGTGTCTGTGTGTGACATTGTGATCATGTTTCACATATTGTGGGTGTCTGTGTGTGACACTGTGACCTTGTTTAACACATTCTGAGTGTCTGTGTGTGACACTGTGATCTTGTTTAACACATTGTGAGTGTCTGTGTGTGACACTGTGATCCTGTTTAACACATTGTCAGTGTCTGCGTGTGAACCTGAGATCTTGTTTAACACATTGTCCGTGTCTGTGTGTGACACTGTGATCTTGTTTAACACATTGTGAGTGTCCATGTGTGACACGGCGACCTTGTTTAACACATTGTGAGAGTCTCTGTGTGACACTGTGATCTTGTTTAACACATTGTGAGAGTCTGTGTGTGACACTGTGATCATGTTTAACACATTGTGAGTGTCTGTGTGTGACACTGTGATCCTGTTTAACACATTGTGAGTGTCTGTGTGTGACACTGTGATCTTGTTTAACACATTGTGAGTGCCTGTCTGTGGCACTGTGATCTTGTTTAACACATTGTCAGTGTCTGTGTGTGACACTGAGATCTTGTTGAACACAATGTGTGTGCCTGGGTGTGACACTGTGACCATGTTTAACACATTGTGAGTGTCTGTGTGTGACATTGTGATCTTGTTTAACACATTGTGGGTGTCTGTGTGTGACACTGTGACCTTGTTTAACACATTGTGCGTGTCTGAGTGTTACACTGTGATCACGTTTAACACATTGTGAGTGTCTGTGTGTGACACTGTGATCATGTTTAACACATTGTGAGTGTCTGTGTGTGACACTGTGATCATGTTTCACACAGTGTGAGTGTCTGGGTGTGACACTGTGATCATGTTTAAGACATTCTGAGTGTCTGGGTGTGACACTGTGACCTTGTTTAACACATTGTGCATGTCTGTGTGTGACACTGTGATCTTGTTAAACACATTGTGAGTGTCTGTGTGTGACACTGTGATCACGTTTAACACGTTGTAAGTGTCTGTGCGCGACACTCTGATCATGTTTCACATCTTGTGGGTATCTGTGTGTGACACTGTGACCTTGTTTAACACATTCTGAGTGTCTGTGTGTGACACTGTGATCTTGTTCAACACATAGTGTGTTTCTATTTATGACACTGCGACCTTGTTTAACACATTGTGAGCGTCTGTGTGTGACATTGTGATCATGTTTCACATATTGTGGGTGTCTGTGTGTGACACTGTGACCTTGTTTAACACATTCTGAGTGTCTGTGTGTGACACTGTGATCATGTTTAACACATTGTGAGTGTCTGTGTGTGACACTGTGATCTTGTTTAACACATTGTGAGTGTCTGTGTGTGACACTGTGATCTTGTTTAACACATTGTGAGTGTCTGTGTGTGACACTGTGATCCTGTTTAACACATTGTGAGTGTCTTTGTGTGACACTGTGATCCTGTTTAACACATTGTCAGTGTCTGCGTGTGAACCTGAGATCTTGTTTAACACATTGTCAGTGTCTGTGTGTGACACTGTGATCTTGTTTAACATATTGTGAGTGTCCGTGTGTGACACGGCGACCTTGTTTAACACATTGTGAGAGTCTCTGTGTGACACTGTGATCTTGTTTAACACATTGTGAGAGTCTGTGTGTGACACTGTGATCATGTTTAACACATTGTGAGTGTCTGTGTGTGACACTGTGATCCTGTTTAACACATTGTGAGTGTCTGTGTGTGACACTGTGATCATGTTTAACACATTCTGAGTGTCTGGGTGTGACACTGTGATCCTGTTTAACACATTGTCAGTGTCTGCGTGTGACACTGTGATCTTGTTTAACACATTGTGAGTGCCTGTGTGTGGCACTGTGATCTTGTTTAACACATTGTCAGTGTCTGTGTGTGACACTGAGATCTTGTTTAACACATTGTGAGTGTCTGTGTGTGACACTGTGATCTTGTTTAACACATTGTGAGTGTCTGTGTGTGACACTGTGATCTTGTTTAACACATTGTGAGTGTCTGTGTGTGACACTGTGATCTTGTTTAACACATTGTGAGTGTCTGTGTGTGACACTGTGATCCTGTTTAACACATTGTCAGTGTCTGCGTGTGAACCTGAGATCTTGTTTAACACATTGTCCGTGTCTGTGTGTGACACTGTGATCTTGTTTACCACATTGTGAGTGTCCGTGTGTGACACGGCGACCTAGTTTAACACATTGGGAGAGTCTCTGTGTGACACTGTGATCTTGTTTAACACATTGTGAGAGTCTGTGTGTGACACTGTGATCATGTTTAACACATTGTGAGTGTCTGTGTGTGACACTGTGATCTTGTTTAACACATTGTGAGTGTCTGTGTGTGACACTGGGATCATGTTTAACACATTCTGAGTGTCTGGGTGTGACAATGTGATCCTGTTCAACAGATTGTCAGTGTCTGCGTGTGACACTGTGATCTTGTTTAACACATTGTCAGTGTCTGTGTGTGGCACTGAGATCTTGTTTAACACATTGTGAGTGTCTGTGTGTGACACTGTGATCATGTTTAACACATTGTGAGTGTCTGGGTGTGACAATGTGATCCTGTTTAACACATTGTCAGTGTCTGCGTGTGACACTGTGATCTTGTTTAACACATTGTGAGTGTCTGTGTGTGACACTGTGATCATGTTTAACACATTCTGAGTGTCTGGGTGTGACAATGTGATCCTGTTTAACACATTATCAGTGTCTGCGTGTGACACTGTGATCTTGTTTAACACATTGTGAGTGCCTGTGTGTGGCACTGTGATCTTGTTTAACACATTGTCATTGTCTGTGTGTGACACTGAGATCTTGTTGAACACATTGTGTGTGTCTGGGTGTGACACTGTGACCTTGTTTAACACATTGTGCATGTCTGTGTGTGACACTGTGAACTTGTTAAACACATTGTGAGTGTCTGTGTGTGACACTGTGATCCTGGTAAAAACATTGTGAGTGTCTGTGTGTGACACTGTGATCACGTGTAACACGTTGTATGTGTCTGTGTGTGACACTGATCTTGTTTAACACATTGTGAGTGTCTGTGTGTGACATTGTGATCATGTTTCACATATTGTGGGTGTCTGTGTGTGACACTGTGACCTTGTTTAACACATTCTGAGTGTCTGTGTGTGACACTGTGCTCTTGTTTAACACATTGTGAGTGTCTGTGTGTGACACTGTGATCTTGTTTAACACATTGTGAGTGTCTGTGTGTGACACTGTGATCCTGTTTAACACATTGTCAGTGTCTGCGTGTGAACCTGAGATCTTGTTTAACACATTGTCCGTGTCTGTGTGTGACACTGTGATCTTGTTTACCACATTGTGAGTGTCCGTGTGTGACACGGCGACCTTGTTTAACACATTGTGAGAGTCTCTGTGTGACACTGTGATCTTGTTTAACACATTGTGAGTGTCTGTGTGTGACACTGTGATCATGTTTAACACATTGTGAGTGTCTGTGTGTGACACTGTGATCCTGTTTAACCCATTGTGAGTGTCTGTGTGTGACACTGTGATCTTGATTAACACATTGTGAGTGCCTGTGTGTGGCACTGTGATCTTGTTTAACACATTGTCAGTGTCTGTGTGTGACACTGAGATCTTGTTGAACACAATGTGTGTGCCTGGGTGTGACACTGTGACCATGTTCAACACATTGTGCGTGTCTGTGTGTGACACTGTGATCTTGTTTAACACATTGTGAGTGTCTGTGTGTGACACTGTGATCACGTTTAACACATTGTGAGGGTCTGTGTGTGACACTGCGATCTTGTTTAACACATTGTGAGTGTCTGTGTGTGACACTGTGATCTTGTTTAACACATTGTGTGTGTCTGTGTGTGACACTATGATCTTGTTTAACACATTGTGAGTGTCTGTGTGTGACACTGTGATCCTGGTAAAAACATTGTGAGTGTCTGTGTGTGTGACTGTGATCCTGGTAAAAACATTGTCAGTGTCTGTGTGTGACACTGTGATCACGTTTAACACGTTGTAAGTGTCTGTGTGTGACACTGTGATCATGTTTAACACATTGTGAGTGCCTGTGTGTCACACTGTGATCATGTTTCACATATTGTGGGTGTCTGTGTGTGAGACTGTGACCTTGTTTAACACATTGTGAGTGTCTGTGTGTGACACTGTGATCATGTTTAACACATTGTGAGTGCCTGTGTGTGACACTGTGATCATGTTTAACACATTGTGAGTGTCTGTGTGTGACACTGTGATCTTGTTTCACATATTGTGGGTGTTTGTGTATGACACTGTGATCATGTTTAACACATTGTGAGTGCCTGTGTGTGACACTGTGATCTTGTTTAACACATTGTGAGTGCCTGTGTGTGACACTGTGATCTTCTTTAACACGTTGTGAGTGCCTTTCTGTGGCACTGATATCTTGTTTAACACATTGTCAGCGTCTGTGTGTGGCACTGTGATCTTGTTTAACATATTGTCAGTGTCTGTGTGTGACATTGTGATCCTGTTTAACACATTGTGAGTGTCTTTGTGTGACACTGTGATCCTGTTTAACACATTGTCAGTGTCTGCGTGTGAACCTGAGATCTTGTTTAACACATTGTCCGTGTCTGTGTGTGACACTGTGATCTTGTTTAACATATTGTGAGTGTCCGTGTGTGACACGGCGACCTTGTTTAACACATTGTGAGAGTCTCTGTGTGACACTGTGATCTTGTTTAACACATTGTGAGAGTCTGTGTGTGACACTGTGATCATGTTTAACACATTGTGAGTGTCTGTGTGTGACACTGTGATCCTGTTTAACACATTGTGAGTGTCTGTGTGTGACACTGTGATCATGTTTAACACATTCTGAGTGTCTGGGTGTGACACTGTGATCCTGTTTAACACATTGTCAGTGTCTGCGTGTGACACTGTGATCTTGTTTAACACATTGTGAGTGCCTGTGTGTGGCACTGTGATCTTGTTTAACACATTGTCAGTGTCTGTGTGTGACACTGAGATCTTGTTTAACACATTGTGAGTGTCTGTGTGTGACACTGTGATCTTGTTTAACACATTGTGAGTGTCTGTGTGTGACACTGTGATCTTGTTTAACACATTGTGAGTGTCTGTGTGTGACACTGTGATCTTGTTTAACACATTGTGAGTGTCTGTGTGTGACACTGTGATCCTGTTTAACACATTGTCAGTGTCTGCGTGTGAACCTGAGATCTTGTTTAACACATTGTCCGTGTCTGTGTGTGACACTGTGATCTTGTTTAACACATTGTGAGTGTCCGTGTGTGACACGGCGACCTAGTTTAACACATTGGGAGAGTCTCTGTGTGACACTGTGATCTTGTTTAACACATTGTGAGAGTCTGTGTGTGACACTGTGATCATGTTTAACACATTGTGAGTGTCTGTGTGTGACACTGTGATCTTGTTTAACACATTGTGAGTGTCTGTGTGTGACACTGTGATCATGTTTAACACATTCTGAGTGTCTGGGTGTGACAATGTGATCCTGTTCAACAGATTGTCAGTGTCTGCGTGTGACACTGTGATCTTGTTTAACACATTGTCAGTGTCTGTGTGTGGCACTGAGATCTTGTTTAACACATTGTGAGTGTCTGTGTGTGACACTGTGATCATGTTTAACACATTGTGAGTGTCTGGGTGTGACAATGTGATCCTGTTTAACACATTGTCAGTGTCTGCGTGTGACACTGTGATCTTGTTTAACACATTGTGAGTGTCTGTGTGTGACACTGTGATCATGTTTAACACATTCTGAGTGTCTGGGTGTGACAATGTGATCCTGTTTAACACATTATCAGTGTCTGCGTGTGACACTGTGATCTTGTTTAACACATTGTGAGTGCCTGTGTGTGGCACTGTGATCTTGTTTAACACATTGTCATTGTCTGTGTGTGACACTGAGATCTTGTTGAACACATTGTGTGTGTCTGGGTGTGACACTGTGACCTTGTTTAACACATTGTGCATGTCTGTGTGTGACACTGTGAACTTGTTAAACACATTGTGAGTGTCTGTGTGTGACACTGTGATCCTGGTAAAAACATTGTGAGTGTCTGTGTGTGACACTGTGATCACGTGTAACACGTTGTATGTGTCTGTGTGTGACACTGATCTTGTTTAACACATTGTGAGTGTCTGTGTGTGACATTGTGATCATGTTTCACATATTGTGGGTGTCTGTGTGTGACACTGTGACCTTGTTTAACACATTCTGAGTGTCTGTGTGTGACACTGTGCTCTTGTTTAACACATTGTGAGTGTCTGTGTGTGACACTGTGATCTTGTTTAACACATTGTGAGTGTCTGTGTGTGACACTGTGATCTTGTTTAACACATTGTGAGTGTCTGTGTGTGACACTGTGATCCTGTTTAACACATTGTCAGTGTCTGCGTGTGAACCTGAGATCTTGTTTAACACATTGTCCGTGTCTGTGTGTGACACTGTGATCTTGTTTACCACATTGTGAGTGTCCGTGTGTGACACGGCGACCTTGTTTAACACATTGTGAGAGTCTCTGTGTGACACTGTGATCTTGTTTAACACATTGTGAGTGTCTGTGTGTGACACTGTGATCATGTTTAACACATTGTGAGTGTCTGTGTGTGACACTGTGATCCTGTTTAACCCATTGTGAGTGTCTGTGTGTGACACTGTGATCTTGATTAACACATTGTGAGTGCCTGTGTGTGGCACTGTGATCTTGTTTAACACATTGTCAGTGTCTGTGTGTGACACTGAGATCTTGTTGAACACAATGTGTGTGCCTGGGTGTGACACTGTGACCATGTTCAACACATTGTGCGTGTCTGTGTGTGACACTGTGATCTTGTTTAACACATTGTGAGTGTCTGTGTGTGACACTGTGATCACGTTTAACACATTGTGA
This sequence comes from Chiloscyllium punctatum, assembly GCF_047496795.1. Taxonomy (NCBI): domain Eukaryota; kingdom Metazoa; phylum Chordata; class Chondrichthyes; order Orectolobiformes; family Hemiscylliidae; genus Chiloscyllium; species Chiloscyllium punctatum. The sequence continues at coordinate 91,165 of NC_092764.1, read as the reverse complement.
GGGTCTGTGTGTGACACTGCGATCTTGTTTAACACATTGTGAGTGTCTGTGTGTGACACTGTGATCTTGTTTAACACATTGTGTGTGTCTGTGTGTGACACTATGATCTTGTTTAACACATTGTGAGTGTCTGTGTGTGACACTGTGATCCTGGTAAAAACATTGTGAGTGTCTGTGTGTGTCACTGTGATCCTGGTAAAAACATTGTCAGTGTCTGTGTGTGACACTGTGATCACGTTTAACACGTTGTAAGTGTCTGTGTGTGACACTGTGATAATGTTTAACACATTGTGAGTGCCTGTGTGTCACACTGTGATCATGTTTCACATATTGTGGGTGTCTGTGTGTGAGACTGTGACCTTGTTTAACACATTGTGAGTGTCTGTGTGTGACACTGTGATCATGTTTAACACATTGTGAGTGCCTGTGTGTGACACTGTGATCATGTTTAACACATTGTGAGTGTCTGTGTGTGACACTGTGATCTTGTTTCACATATTGTGGGTGTTTGTGTATGACACTGTGATCATGTTTAACACATTGTGAGTGCCTGTGTGTGACACTGTGATCTTGTTTAACACATTGTGAGTGCCTGTGTGTGACACTGTGATCTTCTTTAACACGTTGTGAGTGCCTTTCTGTGGCACTGATATCTTGTTTAACACATTGTCAGCGTCTGTGTGTGGCACTGTGATCTTGTTTAACATATTGTCAGTGTCTGTGTGTGACATTGTGATCTTGTTTAACACATTGTGATTGTCTGTGTGTGAGACTGTGATCTTGTGTAACACATTGTGAGTGTCTGGGTGTGACACTGTGACCTTGTTTAACACATTGTGAGTGTCTGTGTGTGACACTGTGATCTTGTTTAACACATTGTCAGTGTCTGCGTGTGACACTGTGATTTTGTTTAACACATTGTGCATGTCTGTGTGTGACACTGTGATCTTGTTTAACACATTGTGAGTGTCTGTGTGTGACATTGTGATCATGTTTCACATATTGTGGGTGTCTGTGTGTGACACTGTGACCTTGTTTAACACATTCTGAGTGTCTGTGTGTGACACAGTGATCTTGTTTAACACATTGTGAGTGTCTGTGTGTGACACTGTGATCTTGTTTAACACATTGTGAGTGTCTGTGTGTGAAACTGTGATCTTGTTTAACACATTGTGAGTGTCTGTGTGTGACACTGTGATCCTGTTTAACATATTGTCAGTGTCTGCGTGTGAACCAGGGATCTTGTTTAACACATTGTCCGTGTCTGTGTGTGACACTGTGATCTTGTTTAACACATTGTGAGTGTCCGTGTGTGACACGCCGACCTAGTTTAACACATTGGGAGAGTCTCTGTGTGACACTGTGATCTTGTTTAACACATTGTGAGAGTCTGTGGGTGACACTGTTATCATGTTTAACACATTGTGAGTGTCTGTGTGTGACACTGTGATCCTGTTTAACACATTGTGAGTGTCTGTGTGTGACACTGTGATCATGTTTAACACATTCTGAGTGTCTGGGTGTGACACTGTGATCCTGTTTAACACATTGTCAGTGTCTGCGCGTGACACTGTGATCTTGTTTAACACATTGTGAGTGCCTGTGTGTGGAACTGTGATCTTGTTTAACACATTGTGAGTGTCTGTGTGTGACACTGAGATCTTGTTGAACACATTGTGTGTGTCTGGGTGTGACACTGTGACCTTGTTTAACACATTGTGCATGTCTGTGTGTGACACTGTGAACTTGTTAAACACATTGTGAGTGTCTGTGTGTGACACTGTGATCCTGGTAAAACCATTGTGAGTGTCTGTGTGTGACACTGTGATCACGTTTAACACGTTGTAAGTGTCTGTGTGTGACACTGTGATCTTGTTTAACACATTGTGAGTGTCTGTGTGTGACATTGTGATCATGTTTCACATATTGTGGGTGTCTGTGTGTGACACTGTGACCTTGTTTAACACATTCTGAGTGTCTGTGTGTGACACTGTGATCTTGTTTAACACATTGTGAGTGTCTGTGTGTGACACTGTGATCTTGTTTAACACATTGTGAGTGTCTGTGTGTGACACTGTGATCTTGTTTAACACATTGTGAGTGTCTGTGTGTGACACTGTGATCCTGTTTAACACATTGTCAGTGTCTGCGTGTGAACCTGAGATCTTGTTTAACACATTGTCCGTGTCTGTGTGTGACACTGTGATCTTGTTTAACACATTGTGAGTGTCCGTGTGTGACACTGTGACCTTGTTTAACACATTGTGAGAGTCTGTGTGTGACACTGTGATCATGTTTAACACATTGTGAGTGTCTGTGTGTGACACTGTGATCCTGTTTAACACATTGTGAGTGTCTGTGTGTGACACTGTGATCTTGTTTAACACATTGTGAGTGCCTGTGTGTGACACTGTGATCTTGTTTAACACATTGTGAGTGTCTCTGTGTGACACTGTGATCTTGTTTAACACATTGTGAGAGTCTGTGTGTGACACTGTGATCATGTTTAACACATTGTGAGTGTCTGTGTGTGACACTGTGATCCTGTTTAACACATTGTGAGTGTCTGTATGTGACGCTGTGATCTTGTTTAACACATTGTGAGTGCCTGTGTGTGACACTGTGACCATGTTTAACACATTGTGAGTGTCTGTGTGTGACACTGTGATCTTGTTTAACACATTGTGAGTGTCTGTGTGTGACACTGTGATCACGTTTAACACATTGTGAGTGTCTGTGTGTGACACTGTGATCTTGTTTAACACATTGTGTGTGTCTGTGTGTGGCACTGTGATCCTGTTTAACACATTGTCAGTGTCTGCGTGTGAAACTGAGATCTTGTTTAACACATTGTCCGTGTCTGTGTGTGACACTGTGATCTTGTTTAACACATTGTGAGTGTCCGTGTGTGACACTGCGACCTTGTTTAACACATTGTGAGAGTGTCTGTGTGACACTGTGATCTTGTTTAACACATTGTGAGAGTCTGTGTGTGACACTGTGATCCTGTTTAACACATTGTCAGTGTCTGCGTGTGACACTGTGATCTTGTTTAACACATTGTCAGTGTTTGTGTGTGACACTGTGATCATGTTTCACACAGTGTGAGTGTCTGTGTGTGACACTGTGAAGCTGTTTAACACATTGTCAGTGTCTGTGTGTGACACTGTGATCATGTTTAACACATTGTGAGTGTCTGTGTGTGACACTGTGATCATGTTTCACACAGTGTGAGTGTCTGTGTGTGACACTGTGATCATGTTTAACACATTATCAGTGTCTGCGTGTGACACTGTGATCTTGTTTAACACATTGTGAGTGCCTGTGTGTGGCACTGTGATCTTGTTTAACACATTGTGAGTGTCTGTGTGTGACACTGTGATCATGTTTCACACAGTGTGAGTGTCTGGGTGTGACAATGTGATCCTGTTTAACACATTATCAGTGTCTGCGTGTGACACTGTGATCTTGTTTAACACATTGTGAGTGCCTGTGTGTGGCACTGTGATCTTGTTTAACACATTGTCATTGTCTGTGTGTGACACTGAGATCTTGTTGAACACATTGTGTGTGTCTGGGTGTGACACTGTGACCTTGTTTAACACATTGTGCATGTCTGTGTGTGACACTGTGAACTTGTTAAACACATTGTGAGTGTCTGTGTGTGACACTGTGATCCTGGTAAAAACATTGTGAGTGTCTGTGTGTGACACTATGATCACGTGTAACACGTTGTATGTGTCTGTGTGTGACACTGATCTTGTTTAACACATTGTGAGTGTCTGTGTGTGACATTGTGATCATGTTTCACATATTGTGGGTGTCTGTGTGTGACACTGTGACCTTGTTTAACACATTCTGAGTGTCTGTGTGTGACACTGTGCTCTTGTTTAACACATTGTGAGTGTCTGTGTGTGACACTGTGATCTTGTTTAACACATTGTGAGTGTCTGTGTGTGACACTGTGATCTTGTTTAACACATTGTGAGTGTCTGTGTGTGACACTGTGATCCTGTTTAACACATTGTCAGTGTCTGCGTGTGAACCTGAGATCTTGTTTAACACATTGTCCGTGTCTGTGTGTGACACTGTGATCTTGTTTACCACATTGTGAGTGTCCGTGTGTGACACGGCGACCTTGTTTAACACATTGTGAGAGTCTCTGTGTGACACTGTGATCTTGTTTAACACATTGTGAGTGTCTGTGTGTGACACTGTGATCATGTTTAACACATTGTGAGTGTCTGTGTGTGACACTGTGATCCTGTTTAACCCATTGTGAGTGTCTGTGTGTGACACTGTGATCTTGATTAACACATTGTGAGTGCCTGTGTGTGGCACTGTGATCTTGTTTAACACATTGTCAGTGTCTGTGTGTGACACTGAGATCTTGTTGAACACAATGTGTGTGCCTGGGTGTGACACTGTGACCATGTTCAACACATTGTGCGTGTCTGTGTGTGACACTGTGATCTTGTTTAACACATTGTGAGTGTCTGTGTGTGACACTGTGATCACGTTTAACACATTGTGAGGGTCTGTGTGTGACACTGCGATCTTGTTTAACACATTGTGAGTGTCTGTGTGTGACACTGTGATCTTGTTTAACACATTGTGTGTGTCTGTGTGTGACACTATGATCTTGTTTAACACATTGTGAGTGTCTGTGTGTGACACTGTGATCCTGGTAAAAACATTGTGAGTGTCTGTGTGTGTCACTGTGATCCTGGTAAAAACATTGTCAGTGTCTGTGTGTGACACTGTGATCACGTTTAACACATTGTGAGTGCCTGTGTGTCACACTGTGATCATGTTTCACATATTGTGGGTGTCTGTGTGTGAGACTGTGACCTTGTTTAACACATTGTGAGTGTCTGTGTGTGACACTGTGATCATGTTTAACACATTGTGAGTGCCTGTGTGTGACACTGTGATCATGTTTAACACATTGTGAGTGTCTGTGTGTGACACTGTGATCTTGTTTCACATATTGTGGGTGTTTGTGTATGACACTGTGATCATGTTTAACACATTGTGAGTGCCTGTGTGTGACACTGTGATCTTGTTTAACACATTGTGAGTGCCTGTGTGTGACACTGTGATCTTCTTTAACACGTTGTGAGTGCCTTTCTGTGGCACTGATATCTTGTTTAACACATTGTCAGCGTCTGTGTGTGACATTGTGATCTTGTTTAACACATTGTGATTGTCTGTGTGTGAGACTGTGATCTTGTGTAACACATTGTGAGTGTCTGGGTGTGACACTGTGACCTTGTTTAACACATTGTGAGTGTCTGTGTGTGACACTGTGATCTTGTTTAACACATTGTCAGTGTCTGCGTGTGACACTGTGATTTTGTTTAACACATTGTGCATGTCTGTGTGTGACACTGTGATCTTGTTTAACACATTGTGAGTGTCTGTGTGTGACATTGTGATCATGTTTCACATATTGTGGGTGTCTGTGTGTGACACTGTGACCTTGTTTAACACATTCTGAGTGTCTGTGTGTGACACAGTGATCTTGTTTAACACATTGTGAGTGTCTGTGTGTGACACTGTGATCTTGTTTAACACATTGTGAGTGTCTGTGTGTGAAACTGTGATCTTGTTTAACACATTGTGAGTGTCTGTGTGTGACACTGTGATCCTGTTTAACATATTGTCAGTGTCTGCGTGTGAACCAGGGATCTTGTTTAACACATTGTCCGTGTCTGTGTGTGACACTGTGATCTTGTTTAACACATTGTGAGTGTCCGTGTGTGACACGCCGACCTAGTTTAACACATTGGGAGAGTCTCTGTGTGACACTGTGATCTTGTTTAACACATTGTGAGAGTCTGTGGGTGACACTGTTATCATGTTTAACACATTGTGAGTGTCTGTGTGTGACACTGTGATCCTGTTTAACACATTGTGAGTGTCTGTGTGTGACACTGTGATCATGTTTAACACATTCTGAGTGTCTGGGTGTGACACTGTGATCCTGTTTAACACATTGTCAGTGTCTGCGCGTGACACTGTGATCTTGTTTAACACATTGTGAGTGCCTGTGTGTGGCACTGTGATCTTGTTTAACACATTGTCAGTGTCTGTGTGTGACACTGAGATCTTGTTGAACACATTGTGTGTGTCTGGGTGTGACACTGTGACCTTGTTTAACACATTGTGCATGTCTGTGTGTGACACTGTGAACTTGTTAAACACATTGTGAGTGTCTGTGTGTGACACTGTGATCCTGGTAAAACCATTGTGAGTGTCTGTGTGTGACACTGTGATCACGTTTAACACGTTGTAAGTGTCTGTGTGTGACACTGTGATCTTGTTTAACACATTGTGAGTGTCTGTGTGTGACATTGTGATCATGTTTCACATATTGTGGGTGTCTGTGTGTGACACTGTGACCTTGTTTAACACATTCTGAGTGTCTGTGTGTGACACTGTGATCTTGTTTAACACATTGTGAGTGTCTGTGTGTGACACTGTGATCTTGTTTAACACATTGTGAGTGTCTGTGTGTGACACTGTGATCTTGTTTAACACATTGTGAGTGTCTGTGTGTGACACTGTGATCCTGTTTAACACATTGTCAGTGTCTGCGTGTGAACCTGAGATCTTGTTTAACACATTGTCCGTGTCTGTGTGTGACACTGTGATCTTGTTTAACACATTGTGAGTGTCCGTGTGTGACACTGTGACCTTGTTTAACACATTGTGAGAGTCTGTGTGTGACACTGTGATCATGTTTAACACATTGTGAGTGTCTGTGTGTGACACTGTGATCCTGTTTAACACATTGTGAGTGTCTGTGTGTGACACTGTGATCTTGTTTAACACATTGTGAGTGCCTGTGTGTGACACTGTGATCTTGTTTAACACATTGTGAGTGTCTCTGTGTGACACTGTGATCTTGTTTAACACATTGTGAGAGTCTGTGTGTGACACTGTGATCATGTTTAACACATTGTGAGTGTCTGTGTGTGACACTGTGATCCTGTTTAACACATTGTGAGTGTCTGTATGTGACGCTGTGATCTTGTTTAACACATTGTGAGTGCCTGTGTGTGACACTGTGACCATGTTTAACACATTGTGAGTGTCTGTGTGTGACACTGTGATCTTGTTTAACACATTGTGAGTGTCTGTGTGTGACACTGTGATCACGTTTAACACATTGTGAGTGTCTGTGTGTGACACTGTGATCTTGTTTAACACATTGTGTGTGTCTGTGTGTGGCACTGTGATCCTGTTTAACACATTGTCAGTGTCTGCGTGTGAAACTGAGATCTTGTTTAACACATTGTCCGTGTCTGTGTGTGACACTGTGATCTTGTTTAACACATTGTGAGTGTCCGTGTGTGACACTGCGACCTTGTTTAACACATTGTGAGAGTGTCTGTGTGACACAGTGATCTTGTTTAACACATTGTGAGAGTCTGTGTGTGACACTGTGATTCTGTTTAACACATTGTCAGTGTCTGCGTGTGACACTGTGATCTTGTTTAACACATTGTCAGTGTTTGTGTGTGACACTGTGATCATGTTTCACACAGTGTGAGTGTCTGTGTGTGACACTGTGAAGCTGTTTAACACATTGTCAGTGTCTGTGTGTGACACTGTGATCATGTTTAACACATTGTGAGTGTCTGTGTGTGACACTGTGATCATGTTTCACACAGTGTGAGTGTCTGTGTGTGACACTGTGATCATGTTTCTCACAGTGTGAGTGTCTGTGTGTGACACTGTGAAGCTGTTTAACACATTGTGAGTGTCTGTGTGTGACACTGTGATCATGTTTAACACATTGTCAGTGTCTGTGTGTGACACTGTGATCATGTTTAACACATTGTGAGTGTCTGTGTGTGACACTGTGATCATGTTTCACACAGTGTGAGTGTCTGTGTGTGACACTGTGAAGCTGTTTAACACATTGTGAGTGTCTGTGTGTGACACTGTGATCTTGTTTAACACATTGTGAGTGCCTGTGTGTGACACTGTGATCTTGTTTAACACATTGTGAGTGTCTCTGTGTGACACTGTGATCTTGTTTAACACATTGTGAGAGTCTGTGTGTGACACTGTGATCATGTTTAACACATTGTGAGTGTCTGTGTGTGACACTGTGATCCTGTTTAACACATTGTGAGTGTCTGTGTGTGACACTGTGATCTTGTTTAACACATTGTGAGTGCCTGTGTGTGACACTGTGACCATGTTTAACACATTGTGCGTGTCTGTGTGTGACACTGTGATCTTGTTTAACACATTGTGAGTGTCTGTGTGTGACACTGTGATCACGTTTAACACATTGTGAGTGTCTGTGTGTGACACTGTGATCTTGTTTAACACATTGTGTGTGTCTGTGTGTGGCACTGTGATCCTGTTTAACACATTGTCAGTGTCTGCGTGTGAAACTGAGATCTTGTTTAACACATTGTCCGTGTCTGTGTGTGACACTGTGATCTTGTTTAACACATTGTGAGAGTGTCTGTGTGACACTGTGATCTTGTTTAACACGTTGTGAGAGTCTGTGTGTGACACTGTGATCCTGTTTAACACATTGTCAGTGTCTGCGTGTGACACTGTGATCTTGTTTAACACATTGTCAGTGTTTGTGTGTGACACTGTGATCATGTTTCACACAGTGTGAGTGTCTGTGTGTGACACTGTGAAGCTGTTTAACACATTGTCAGTGTCTGTGTGTGACACTGTGATCATGTTTAACACATTGTGAGTGTCTGTGTGTGACACTGTGATCATGTTTCACACAGTGTGAGTGTCTGTGTGTGACACTGTGATCATGTTTCACACAGTGTGAGTGTCTGTGTGTGACACAGTGAAGCTGTTTAACACATTGTGAGTGCCTGTGTGTGACACTGTGATCTTGTTTAACACATTGTGAGTGTCTCTGTGTGACACTGTGATCTTGTTTAACACATTGTGAGTGTCTGTGTGTGACACTGTGATCATGTTTAACACATTCTGAGTGTCTGTGTGTGACACTGTGATCCTGTTTAACACATTGTGAGTGTCTGTGTGTGACACTGTGATCTTGTTTAACACATTGTGAGTGCCTGTGTGTGACACTGTGACCATGTTTAACACATTGTGCATGTCTGTGTGTGACACTGTGATCTTGTTTAACACATTGTGAGTGTCTGTGTGTGACACTGTGATCACGTTTAACACATTGTGAGTGTCTGTGTGTGACACTGTGATCTTGTTTAACACATTGTGTGTGTCTGTGTGTGGCACTGTGATCCTGTTTAACACATTGTCAGTGTCTGCGTGTGAAACTGAGATCTTGTTTAACACATTGTCCGTGTCTGTGTGTGACACTGTGATCTTGTTTAACACATTGTGAGTGTCCGTGTGTGACACTGCGACCTTGTTTAACACATTGTGAGAGTGTCTGTGTGACACTGTGATCTTGTTTAACACATTGTGAGAGTCTGTGTGTGACACTGTGATCCTGTTTAACACATTGTCAGTGTCTGCGTGTGACACTGTGATCTTGTTTAACACATTGTCAGTGTTTGTGTGTGACACTGTGATCATGTTTCACACAGTGTGAGTGTCTGTGTGTGACACTGTGAAGCTGTTTAACACATTGTCAGTGTCTGTGTGTGACACTGTGATCATGTTTAACACATTGTGAGTGTCTGTGTGTGACACTGTGAAGCTGTTTAACACATTGTCAGTGTCTGTGTGTGACACTGTGATCATGTTTAACACATTGTGAGTGTCTGTGTGTGACACTGTGATCATGTTTCACACAGTGTGAGTGTCTGTGTGTGACACTGTGATCATGTTTCACACAGTGTGAGTGTCTGTGTGTGACACTGTGAAGTTGTTTAACACATTGTGTGTGTCTGTGTGTGACACTGTGATCATGTTTAACACATTGTCAGTGTCTGTGTGTGACACTGTGATCATGTTTAACACATTGTGAGTGTCTGTGTGTGACACTGTGATCATGTTTAACACATTGTGTGTGTCTGTGTGTGACACTGTGATCCTGTTTAACACATTGTGAGTGTCTGTGTGTGACACTGTGATCTTGTTTAACACATTGTGAGTGCCTGTGTGTGACACTGTGATCTTGTTTAACACATTGTGAGTGTCTCTGTGTGACACTGTGATCTTGTTTAACACATTGTGAGAGTCTGTGTGTGACACTGTGATCATGTTTAACACATTGTGAGTGTCTGTGTGTGACACTGTGATCCTGTTTAACACATTGTGAGTGTCTGTGTGTGACACTGTGATCTTGTTTAACACATTGTGAGTGCCTGTGTGTGACACTGTGACCATGTTTAACACATTGTGCGTGTCTGTGTGTGACACTGTGATCTTGTTTAACACATTGTGAGTGTCTGTGTGTGACACTGTGATCACGTTTAACACATTGTGAGTGTCTGTGTGTGACACTGTGATCTTGTTTAACACATTGTCAGTGTCTGCGTGTGAAACTGAGATCTTGTTTAACACATTGTCAGTGTTTGTGTGTGACACTGTGATCATGTTTCACACAGTGTGAGTGTCTGTGTGTGACACTGTGAAGCTGTTTAACACATTGTGAGTGTCTGTGTGTGACACTGTGATCATGTTTAACACATTGTGAGTGTCTGTGTGTGACACTGTGATCATGTTTCACACAGTGTGAGTGTCTGTGTGTGACACTGTGATCATGTTTCACACAGTGTGAGTGTCTGTGTGTGACACTGTGAAGCTGTTTAACACATTGTGAGTGTCTGTGTGTGACACTGTGATCATGTTTAACACATTGTCAGTGTCTGTGTGTGACACTGTGATCATGTTTAACACATTGTGAGTGTCTGTGTGTGACACTGTGATCATGTTTCACACAGTGTGAGTGTCTGTGTGTGACACTGTGAAGCTGTTTAACACATTGTGAGTGTCTGTGTGTGACACTGTGATCTTGTTTAACACATTGTGTGTGTCTGTGTGTGGCACTGTGATCCTGTTTAACACATTGTCAGTGTCTGCGTGTGAAACTGAGATCTTGTTTAACACATTGTCCGTGTCTGTGTGTGACACTGTGATCTTGTTTAACACATTGTGAGTGTCCGTGTGTGACACTGCGAACTTGTTTAACACATTGTGAGAGTGTCTGTGTGACACTGTGATCTTGTTTAACACATTGTCAGTGTCTGTGTGTGACACTGAGATCTTGTTGAACACATTGTGTGTGTCTGGGTGTGACACTGTGATCCTGTTTAACACATTGTCAGTGTCTGCGTGTGACACTGTGATCTTGTTTAACACATTGTGAGTGCCTGTGTGTGGCACTGTGATCTTGTTTAACACATTGTCAGTGTCTGTGTGTGACACTGAGATCTTGTTGAACACATTGTGTGTGTCTGGGTGTGACACTGTGATCATGTTTAAGACATTCTGAGTGTCTGGGTGTGACACTGTGATCACGTTTAACACGTTGTAAGTGTCTGTGTGCGACACTCTGATCATGTTTCACATCTTGTGGGTGTCTGTGTGTGACACTGTGACCTTGTTTAACACATTCTGAGTGTCTGTGTGTGACACTGTGATCTTGTTCAACACATAGTGTGTTTCTATTTATGACACTGCGACCTTGTTTAACACCTTGTGAGCGTCTGTGTGTGACATTGTGATCATGTTTCACATATTGTGGGTGTCTGTGTGTGACACTGTGACCTTGTTTAACACATTCTGAGTGTCTGTGTGTGACACTGTGATCTTGTTTAACACATTGTGAGTGTCTGTGTGTGACACTGTGATCTTGTTTAACACATTGTGAGTGTCTGTGTGTGACACTGTGATCTTGTTTAACACATTGTGAGTGTCTGTGTGTGACACTGTGATCCTGTTTAACACATTGTCAGTGTCTGCGTGTAAACCTGAGATCTTGTTTAACACATTGTCCGTGTCTGTGTGTGACACTGTGATCTTGTTTAACACATTGTGAGTGTCCGTGTGTGACACGCCGACCTTGTTTAACACATTGTGAGAGTCTCTGTGTGACACTGTGATCTTGTTTAACACATTGTGAGAGTCTGTGTGTGACACTGTGATCATGTTTAACACATTGTGAGTATCTGTGTGTGACACTGTGATCCTGTTTAACACATTGTGAGTGTCTGTGTGTGACACTGTGATCATGTTTAACACATTCTGAGTGTCTGGGTGTGACACTGTGATCCTGTTTAACACATTGTCAGTGTCTGCGTGTGACACTGTGATCTTGTTTAACACATTGTGAGTGCCTGTGTGTGGCACTGTGATCTTGTTTAACACATTGTCAGTGTCTGTGTGTGACACTGAGATCTTGTTGAACACATTGTGTGTGTCTGGGTGTGACACTGTGACCTTGTTTAACACGTTGTGCATGTCTGTGTGTGACACTGTGAACTTGTTAAACACATTGTGAGTGTCTGTGTGTGACACTGTGATCCTGGTAAAAACATTCTGAGTGTCTGTGTGTGACACTGTGATCACGTTTAACACGTTGTAAGTGTCTGTGTGTGACACTGTGATCTTGTTTAACACATTGTGAGTGTCTGTGTGTGACATTGTGATCATGTTTCACATATTGTGGGTGTCTGTGTGTGACACTGTGACCTTGTTTAACACATTCTGAGTGTCTGTGTGTGACACTGTGATCTTGTTTAACACATTGTGAGTGTCTGTGTGTGACACTGTGATCCTGTTTAACACATTGTCAGTGTCTGCGTGTGAACCTGAGATCTTGTTTAACACATTGTGAGTGTCTGTGTGTGACACTGTGATCTTGTTTAACACATTGTGAGTGTCCATGTGTGACACGGCGACCTTGTTTAACACATTGTGAGAGTCTCTGTGTGACACTGTGATCTTGTTTAACACATTGTGAGAGTCTGTGTGTGACACTGTGATCATGTTTAACACATTGTGAGTGTCTGTGTGTGACACTGTGATCCTGTTTAACACATTGTGAGTGTCTGTGTGTGACACTGTGATCTTGTTTAACACATTGTGAGTGCCTGTCTGTGGCACTGTGATCTTGTTTAACACATTGTCAGTGTCTGTGTGTGACACTGAGATCTTGTTGAACACAATGTGTGTGCCTGGGTGTGACACTGTGACCATGTTTAACACATTGTGAGTGTCTGTGTGTGACATTGTGATCTTGTTTAACACATTGTGGGTGTCTGTGTGTGACACTGTGACCTTGTTTAACACATTGTGCGTGTCTGAGTGTTACACTGTGATCACGTTTAACACATTGTGAGTGTCTGTGTGTGACACTGTGATCATGTTTAACACATTGTGAGTGTCTGTGTGTGACACTGTGATCATGTTTCACACAGTGTGAGTGTCTGGGTGTGACACTGTGATCATGTTTAAGACATTCTGAGTGTCTGGGTGTGACACTGTGACCTTGTTTAACACATTGTGCATGTCTGTGTGTGACACTGTGATCTTGTTAAACGCATTGTGAGAGTCTGTGTGTGACACTGTGATCACGTTTAACACGTTGTAAGTGTCTGTGCGCGACACTCTGATCATGTTTCACATCTTGTGGGTATCTGTGTGTGACACTGTGACCTTGTTTAACACATTCTGAGTGTCTGTGTGTGACACTGTGATCTTGTTCAACACATAGTGTGTTTCTATTTATGACACTGCGACCTTGTTTAACACATTGTGAGCGTCTGTGTGTGACATTGTGATCATGTTTCACATATTGTGGGTGTCTGTGTGTGACACTGTGACCTTGTTTAACACATTCTGAGTGTCTGTGTGTGACACTGTGATCATGTTTAACACATTGTGAGTGTCTGTGTGTGACACTGTGATCTTGTTTAACACATTGTGAGTGTCTGTGTGTGACACTGTGATCTTGTTTAACACATTGTGAGTGTCTGTGTGTGACACTGTGATCCTGTTTAACACATTGTGAGTGTCTTTGTGTGACACTGTGATCCTGTTTAACACATTGTCAGTGTCTGCGTGTGAACCTGAGATCTTGTTTAACACATTGTCCGTGTCTGTGTGTGACACTGTGATCTTGTTTAACATATTGTGAGTGTCCGTGTGTGACACGGCGACCTTGTTTAACACATTGTGAGAGTCTCTGTGTGACACTGTGATCTTGTTTAACACATTGTGAGAGTCTGTGTGTGACACTGTGATCATGTTTAACACATTGTGAGTGTCTGTGTGTGACACTGTGATCCTGTTTAACACATTGTGAGTGTCTGTGTGTGACACTGTGATCATGTTTAACACATTCTGAGTGTCTGGGTGTGACACTGTGATCCTGTTTAACACATTGTCAGTGTCTGCGTGTGACACTGTGATCTTGTTTAACACATTGTGAGTGCCTGTGTGTGGCACTGTGATCTTGTTTAACACATTGTCAGTGTCTGTGTGTGACACTGAGATCTTGCGGAACACATTGTGTGTGTCTGGGTGTGACACTGTGACCTTGTTTAACACATTGTGCATGTCTGTGTGTGACACTGTGAACTTGTTAAACACATTGTGAGTGTCTGTGTGTGACATGGTGATCCTGGTAAAAACATTCTGAGTGTCTGTGTGTGACACTGTGATCACGTTTAACACGTTGTAAGTGTCTGTGTGTGACACTGTGATCTTGTTTAACACATTGTGAGTGTCTGTGTGTGACATTGTGATCATGTTTCACATATTGTGGGTGTCTGTGTGTGACACTGTGACCTTGTTTAACACATTCTGAGTGTCTGTGTGTGACACTGTGATCTTGTTTAACACATTGTGAGTGTCTGTGTGTGACACTGTGATCTTGTTTAACACATTGTGAGTGTCTGTGTGTGACACTGTGATCCTGTTTAACACATTGTCAGTGTCTGCGTGTGAACCTGAGATCTTGTTTAACACATTGTCCGTGTCTGTGTGTGACACTGTGATCTTGTTTAACACATTGTGAGTGTCCGTGTGTGACACGGCGACCTTGTTTAACACATTGTGAGAGTCTCTGTGTGACACTGTGATCTTGTTTAACACATTGTGAGAGTCTGTGTGTGACATTGTGATCATGTTTAACACATTGTGAGTGTCTGTGTGTGACACTGTGATCCTGTTTAACACATTGTGAGTGTCTGTGTGTGACACTGTGATCTTGTTTAACACATTGTGAGTGCCTGTCTGTGGCACTGTGATCTTGTTTAACACATTGTCAGTGTCTGTGTGTGACACTGAGATCTTGTTGAACACAATGTGTGTGCCTGGGTGTGACACTGTGACCATGTTTAACACATTGTGAGTGTCTGTGTGTGACACTGTGACCTTGTTTAACACATTGTGCGTGTCTGAGTGTTACACTGTGATCACGTTTAACACATTGTGAGTGTCTGTGTGTGACACTGTGATCATGTTTAACACATTGTGAGTGTCTGTGTGTGACACTGTGATCTTGTTTAACACATTGTGTGTGTCTGTGTGTGGCACTGTGATCTTGTTTAACACATTGTCATTGTCTGCGTGTGAACCTGAGATCTTGTTTAACACATTGTCCGTGTCTGTGTGTGACACTGTGATCTTGTTTAACATATTGTGAGTGTCCGTGTGTGACACGGCGACCTTGTTTAACACATTGTGAGAGTCTCTGTGTGACACTGTGATCTTGTTTAACACATTGTGAGAGTCTGTGTGTGACACTGTGATCATGTTTAACACATTGTGAGTGTCTTTGTGTGACACTGTGATGCTGTTTAACACATTGTCAGTGTCTGCGTGTGAAACTGAGATCTTGTTTAACACATTGTCCGTGTCTGTGTGTGACACTGTGATCTTGTTTAACACATTGTGAGTGTCCGTGTGTGACACTGCGACCTTGTTTAACACATTGTGAGAGTGTCTGTGTGACACTGTGATCTTGTTTAACACATTGTGAGAGTCTGTGTGTGACACTGTGATCCTGTTTAACACATTGTCAGTGTCTGCGTGTGACACTGTGATCTTGTTTAACACATTGTCCGTGTTTGTGTGTAACACTGAGATCTTGTTGAACACATTGTGTGTGTCTGGGTGTAACACTGTGATCATGTTTAACACATTCTGAGTGTCTGGGTGTGACACTGTGATCCTGTTTAACACATTGTCAGTGTCTGCGTGTGACACTGTGATCATGTTTAACACATTGTGAGTGCCTGTGTGTGGCACTGTGATCTTGTTTAACACATTGTCAGTGTCTGTGTGTGACACTGAGATCTTGTTGAACACATTGTGTGTGTCTGGGTGTGACACTGTGATCATGTTTAAGACATTCTGAGTGTCTGGGTGTGACACTGTGACCTTGTTTAACACATTGTGCATGTCTGTGTGTGACACTGTGATCTTGTTAAACACATTGTGAGTGTCTGTGTGTGACACTGTGATCACGTTTAACACGTTGTAAGTGTCTGTGTGCGACACTCTGATCATGTTTCACATATTGTGGGTGTCTGTGTGTGACACTGTGACCTTGTTTAACACATTCTGAGTGCCTGTGTGTGACACTGTGATCTTGTTCAACACATTGTGTGTTTCTGTTTATGACACTGCGACCTTGTTCAACACATTGTGAGCGTCTGTGTGTGACACTGTGATCTTGTTTAACACATTGTCAGTGTCTGTGTGTGGCACTGTGAACTTGTTTAACATATTGTGAGTGTCTGTGTGTGACACTGTGATGTTGTTTAACACATTGTGAGTGTTTGTGTGTGACACTGTGATCTTGTTTAACACATTGTGAGTGTCTGTGTGTGGCACTGTGATCATGTTTAACACATTGTGAGTGTCTGTGTGTGACACTGTGATCACGTTTAACACATTGTGAATGTTTGTGTGTGACACTGTGATCTTGTTTAACGCATTGTGAGTGTCTGTGTGTGACACTGTGATCTTGTTTAACACATTCTGAGTGCCTGTGTGTGACACTGTGATCTTGTTCAACACATTGTGTGTTTCTGTTTATGACACTGCGACCTTGTTTAACACATTGTGAGCATCTGTGTGTGACACTGTGATCTTGTTTATCACGTTGTCAGTGTCTGTGTGTGACACTGTGATCTTGTTCAACACATTGTCAATTCCTGTGTGTGACACTGTGACCTTGTTTAACACAATGTGAGTGTCTATGTGTGACACTGTGATCCTGTTTAACACATTGTGAGTGTTTGTGTGTGACACTGTGACCTTGTTTAACACATTGTGAGTGTCTGTGTGTGACACTGTGATCATGTTTAACACATTGTGAGTGTCTGTGTGTGACACTGTGATCTTGTTCAACACATTGTGTGTGTCTGTGTATGACACTGTGAAGCTGTTTAACACATTGTGATTGTCTGGGTGTGACACTGTGATCTTGTTTAACACATTGTGAGTGTCTGTGTGTGAAACTGTGATCATGTTTAACACATTGTGAGTGTCTGGGTGTAACACTGTGATCATGTTTAACACAAAGTGCGTGTCTGTGTGTGACACTGTGATCATGTTTAACACATTGTGAGTGTCTGTGTGTGACTCTGTGATCTTGTTAAACACATTGTGTGTGTCTGTGTGTGACACTGTGATCACGTTTAACACATTGTGCGTGTCTGAGTGTTACACTGTGATCACGTTTAACACATTGTGAGTGCCTGTGTGTGACACTGTGATCTTGTTTCCCATATTGTGAGTGTCTGTGTGTGTCACTGTGATCATGTTTCACACATTGTGAGTGTCTGTGTGTGACTCTGTGATCATGTTTAACACATTGTCATTGTCTGTGTGTGACACTGTGATCATGTTTAACACATTGTGTGTGTCTGTGTGTGACACTGTGATCCTGTTTAACACATTGTCAGTGTCTGCGTGTGACACTGTGACCTTGTTTAACACATTGTGAGTGTCTGTGTGTGAAACTGTGATCATGTTTAACACATTGTGAGTGTCTGGGTGTAACACTGTGATCATGTTTAACACAAAGTGCGTGTCTGTGTGTGACACTGTGATCATGTTTAACACATTGTGAGTGTCTGTGTGTGACTCTGTGATCATGTTTAACACATTGTGAGAGCCTGCGTGTGACACGGTGATCTTGTTTAACACATTGTGAGTGTCTGTGTGCGACACTGTGATCATGTTTAACACATTGTGAGTGTCTGTGTGTGACACTGTGATCCTGTTTAACACATTGTCAGTGTCTGCGTGTGACACTGTGACCTTGTTTAACACATTGTGAGTGTCTGTGTGTGACACTGTGATCCTGTTTAACACATTGTCAGTGTCTGCGTGTGACACTGTGATCTTGTTTAACACATTGTGAGTGTCCGTGTGTGACACTGCGACCTTGTTTAACACATTGTGAGAGTCTGTGTGTGACACTGTGATCACGTTTAACACTTTGTGAGTGTCTGTGTGTGACACTATGAGTTTGTTTAACACATTCTCAGTGTCTGCGTGTGACACTGTGATCTTGTTCAACACATTGTGTGTGTCTGTGTATGACACCGTGAAGCTGTTTAACACATTGTGATTGTCTGGGTGTGACACTGTGATCTTGTTTAACACATTGTGAGTGTCTGTGTGTGAAACTGTGATCATGTTTAACACGTTGTGAGTGTCTGGGTGTAACACTGTGATCATGTTTAACACAAAGTGCGTGTCTGTGTGTGACACTGTGATCATGTTTAACACATTGTGAGTGTCTGTGTGTGACTCTGTGATCTTGTTAAACACATTGTGTGTGTCTGTGTGTGACACTGTGATCACGTTTAACACATTGTGCGTGTCTGAGTGTTACACTGTGATCACGTTTAACACATTGTGAGTGCCTGTGTGTGACACTGTGATCTTGTTTCCCATATTGTGAGTGTCTGTGTGTGTCACTGTGATCATGTTTCACACATTGTGAGTGTCTGTGTGTGACTCTGTGATCATGTTTAACACATTGTCAGTGTCTGTGTGTGACACTGTGATCATGTTTAACACATTGTGTGTGTCTGTGTGTGACACTGTGATCCTGTTTAACACATTGTCAGTGTCTGCGTGTGACACTGTGACCTTGTTTAACACATTGTGAGTGTCTGTGTGTGACACTGTGATCCTGTTTAACACATTGTCAGTGTCTGCGTGTGACACTGTGATCATGTTTAACACATTGTGAGTGTCCGTGTGTGACACTGCGACCTTGTTTAACACATTGTGAGAGTCTGTGTGTGACACTGTGATCACGTTTAACACTTTGTGAGTGTCTGTGTGTGACACTGTGATCTTTTTTATCACGTTGTCAGTGTCTGCGTGTGACACTGTGATCTTGTTTAACACATTGTGCATGTCTGTGTGTGACACTGTGATCTTGTTTAACACATTGTGAGTGTCTGTGTGTGACACTGTGATCTTGTTTAACACATTGGGAGTGCCTGTGTGTGACACTGTGATCTTGTTTAACACATTGTCAGTGTCTGTGTGTGACACTGTGAAGCTGTTTAACACAATGTCAGTGTCTGTGTGTGGCACTGTGATCTTGTTTAACACATTGTGATTGTCTGTGTGTGACACTGTGATCATGTTTAACACATTGTGAGTGTCTGGGTGTGTCACTGTGATCTTGTTTAACACATTATGAGTGCCTGTGTTTGACACTGTGATCTTGTTTAACATATTGTGAGTGTCTGTGTGTGACACTGTGATCTTGATTAACTCATTGTGAGTGTCTGTGTGTGACAATGTGATCACGTTTAACACATTGTGAGTGTTTGTGTGTGACACTGTGATCTTGTTTAACGCATTGTGAGTGCCTGAGTGTGACACTGTGATCTTGTTGAACACATTGTGAGTGCCTGTGTGTGACACTGTGATCTTGTTTAACACATTGTGAGTGCCTGTGTGACACGGTGAACTTGTTTAAAACATTGTGTGTGTCTGTGTGACACTGTGATCTTGTTTAACGCATTGTGAGTGCCTGATTGTGAAACTGTGATCATGTTTAACACATTGTCAGTGTCTGTGTGTGGCACTGTGATCTTGTTTAACACATTGTCAGTGTCTGTGTGTGACACTGTGATCTTGTTTAACACATTGTGTGTGTCTGTGTGTGACACTGTGATCCTGTTTAACACATTGTCAGTGTCTGCGTGTGACACTGACATCTTGTTAAACACATTGTCAGTGTGTGTGTGTGACACTGCGACCTTGTTTAACACATTGTGAGAGTCTCTGTGTGACACGGTGATCATGTTTAACACATTGTGAGAGCCTGTGTGTGACACTGTGATCTTGTTTAACACATTGTCAGTGTCTGTGTGTGACACTGAGATCTTGTTTAACACATTGTGTGTCTGGGTGTGACACTGTGATCATGTTTAACACATTCCGAGAGTCTGGGTGTGACACTGTGACCTTGTTTAACACATTGTGCGTGTCTGTGTGTCACACTGTGATCTTGTTAAACACAATGTGAGTGTCTGTGTGTGACACTGTGATCTTGTATAACACATTGTGAGTGTCTGTGTGTGACACTGTGATCTTCTTTAATACATTGTGAGTGTCGGTGTGTGACACTGTGATCTTGTTTAACACATTGTGAGTGCCTGTGTGTGACACTGTGATCTTGTTTAACACATTGTGCGTGTCTGTGTCTCACACCGTGATCTTGTTAAACACATTGTGAGTGTCTGTGTGTGACATTTTGGTCATGTTTAACACATTGTGAGTGCCTGTGTGTGACACAGTGATCTTGTTCAACACATTGTCAATTCCTCTGTGTAACACTGTGACCTTGTTTAACACATTGTGAGTGTCTGTGTGTGACATTGTGATCCTGTTTAACACATTGTGAGTGTTTGTGTGTGACACTGTGACCTTGTTTAACACATTGTGAGTGTCTGTGTGTGACACTGTGATCATGTTTAACACATTGTGAGTGTCTGTGTGTGACACTGTGATCTTGTTCAACACATTGTGTGTGTCTGTGTATGACACCGTGAAGCTGTTTAACACATTGTGAGTGTCTGGGTGTGACACTGTGACCTTGTTTAACACATTGTGAGCGTCTGTGTGTGACACTGTGATCTTGTTTAACACATTGTGAGCGTCTGTGTGTGAAACTGTGATCATGTTTAACACATTGTGAGTGTCTGTGTGTGACACTGTGATCATGTGTAACACATTGTGAGTGTCTGTGTGTGACTCTGTGATCATGTTTAACACATTGTGAGTGTCTGTGTGTGACACTGTGATCTTGTTGAACACATTGTGAGTGCCTGTGTGTGACACTGTGATCTTGTTTAACACATTGTGAGTGCCTGTGTGACACGGTGAACTTGTTTAAAACATTGTGTGTGTCTGTGTGACACTGTGATCTTGTTTAACGCATTGTGAGTGCCTGATTGTGAAACTGTGATCATGTTTAACACATTGTCAGTGTCTGTGTGTGGCACTGTGATCTTGTTTAACACATTGTCAGTGTCTGTGTGTGACACTGTGATCTTGTTTAACACATTGTGTGTGTCTGTGTGTGACACTGTGATCCTGTTTAACACATTGTCAGTGTCTGCGTGTGACACTGACATCTTGTTAAACACATTGTCAGTGTGTGTGTGTGACACTGCGACCTTGTTTAACACATTGTGAGAGTCTCTGTGTGACACGGTGATCATGTTTAACACATTGTGAGAGCCTGTGTTTGACACTGTGATCTTGTTTAACACATTGTCAGTGTCTGTGTGTGACACTGAGATCTTGTTTAACACATTGTGTGTCTGGGTGTGACACTGTGATCATGTTTAACACATTCCGAGAGTCTGGGTGTGACACTGTGACCTTGTTTAACACATTGTGCGTGTCTGTGTGTCACACTGTGATCTTGTTAAACACAATGTGAGTGTCTGTGTGTGACACTGTGATCTTGTATAACACATTGTGAGTGTCTGTGTGTGACACTGTGATCTTCTTTAATACATTGTGAGTGTCGGTGTGTGACACTGTGATCCTGTTTAACACATTGTCAGTGTCTGCGTGTGACACTGTGATCATGTTTAACACATTGTGAGTGTCCGTGTGTGACACTGCGACCTTGTTTAACACATTGTGAGAGTCTGTGTGTGACACTGTGATCACGTTTAACACTTTGTGAGTGTCTGTGTGTGACACTGTGATCTTTTTTATCACGTTGTCAGTGTCTGCGTGTGACACTGTGATCTTGTTTAACACATTGTGCATGTCTGTGTGTGACACTGTGATCTTGTTTAACACATTGTGAGTGTCTGTGTGTGACACTGTGATCTTGTTTAACACATTGGGAGTGCCTGTGTGTGACACTGTGATCTTGTTTAACACATTGTCAGTGTCTGTGTGTGACACTGTGAAGCTGTTTAACACAATGTCAGTGTCTGTGTGTGGCACTGTGATCTTGTTTAACACATTGTGATTGTCTGTGTGTGACACTGTGATCATGTTTAACACATTGTGAGTGTCTGGGTGTGTCACTGTGATCTTGTTTAACACATTATGAGTGCCTGTGTTTGACACTGTGATCTTGTTTAACATATTGTGAGTGTCTGTGTGTGACACTGTGATCTTGATTAACACATTGTGAGTGTCTGTGTGTGACAATGTGATCACGTTTAACACATTGTGAGTGTTTGTGTGTGACACTGTGATCTTGTTTAACGCATTGTGAGTGCCTGAGTGTGACACTGTGATCTTGTTGAACACATTGTGAGTGCCTGTGTGTGACACTGTGATCTTGTTTAACACATTGTGAGTGCCTGTGTGACACGGTGAACTTGTTTAAAACATTGTGTGTGTCTGTGTGACACTGTGATCTTGTTTAACGCATTGTGAGTGCCTGATTGTGAAACTGTGATCATGTTTAACACATTGTCAGTGTCTGTGTGTGGCACTGTGATCTTGTTTAACACATTGTCAGTGTCTGTGTGTGACACTGTGATCTTGTTTAACACATTGTGTGTGTCTGTGTGTGACACTGTGATCCTGTTTAACACATTGTCAGTGTCTGCGTGTGACACTGACATCTTGTTAAACACATTGTCAGTGTGTGTGTGTGACACTGCGACCTTGTTTAACACATTGTGAGAGTCTCTGTGTGACACGGTGATCATGTTTAACACATTGTGAGAGCCTGTGTGTGACACTGTGATCTTGTTTAACACATTGTCAGTGTCTGTGTGTGACACTGAGATCTTGTTTAACACATTGTGTGTCTGGGTGTGACACTGTGATCATGTTTAACACATTCCGAGAGTCTGGGTGTGACACTGTGACCTTGTTTAACACATTGTGCGTGTCTGTGTGTCACATTGTGATCTTGTTAAACACAATGTGAGTGTCTGTGTGTGACACTGTGATCTTGTATAACACATTGTGAGTGTCTGTGTGTGACACTGTGATCTTCTTTAATACATTGTGAGTGTCGGTGTGTGACACTGTGATCTTGTTTAACACATTGTGAGTGCCTGTGTGTGACACTGTGATCTTGTTTAACACATTGTGCGTGTCTGTGTCTCACACCGTGATCTTGTTAAACACATTGTGAGTGTCTGTGTGTGACATTTTGGTCATGTTTAACACATTGTGAGTGCCTGTGTGTGACACAGTGATCTTGTTCAACACATTGTCAATTCCTCTGTGTAACACTGTGACCTTGTTTAACACATTGTGAGTGTCTGTGTGTGACATTGTGATCCTGTTTAACACATTGTGAGTGTTTGTGTGTGACACTGTGACCTTGTTTAACACATTGTGAGTGTCTGTGTGTGACACTGTGATCATGTTTAACACATTGTGAGTGTCTGTGTGTGACACTGTGATCTTGTTCAACACATTGTGTGTGTCTGTGTATGACACCGTGAAGCTGTTTAACACATTGTGAGTGTCTGGGTGTGACACTGTGACCTTGTTTAACACATTGTGAGCGTCTGTGTGTGACACTGTGATCTTGTTTAACACATTGTGAGCGTCTGTGTGTGAAACTGTGATCATGTTTAACACATTGTGAGTGTCTGTGTGTGACACTGTGATCATGTGTAACACATTGTGAGTGTCTGTGTGTGACTCTGTGATCATGTTTAACACATTGTGAGTGTCTGTGTGTGACACTGTGATCTTGTTGAACACATTGTGAGTGCCTGTGTGTGACACTGTGATCTTGTTTAACACATTGTGAGTGCCTGTGTGACACGGTGAACTTGTTTAAAACATTGTGTGTGTCTGTGTGACACTGTGATCTTGTTTAACGCATTGTGAGTGCCTGATTGTGAAACTGTGATCATGTTTAACACATTGTCAGTGTCTGTGTGTGGCACTGTGATCTTGTTTAACACATTGTCAGTGTCTGTGTGTGACACTGTGATCTTGTTTAACACATTGTGTGTGTCTGTGTGTGACACTGTGATCCTGTTTAACACATTGTCAGTGTCTGCGTGTGACACTGACATCTTGTTAAACACATTGTCAGTGTGTGTGTGTGACACTGCGACCTTGTTTAACACATTGTGAGAGTCTCTGTGTGACACGGTGATCATGTTTAACACATTGTGAGAGCCTGTGTTTGACACTGTGATCTTGTTTAACACATTGTCAGTGTCTGTGTGTGACACTGAGATCTTGTTTAACACATTGTGTGTCTGGGTGTGACACTGTGATCATGTTTAACACATTCCGAGAGTCTGGGTGTGACACTGTGACCTTGTTTAACACATTGTGCGTGTCTGTGTGTCACACTGTGATCTTGTTAAACACAATGTGAGTGTCTGTGTGTGACACTGTGATCTTGTATAACACATTGTGAGTGTCTGTGTGTGACACTGTGATCTTCTTTAATACATTGTGAGTGTCGGTGTGTGACACTGTGATCTTGTTTAACACATTGTGAGTGCCTGTGTGTGACACTGTGATCTTGTTTAACACATTGTGCGTGTCTGTGTCTCACACCGTGATCTTGTTAAACACATTGTGAGTGTCTGTGTGTGACATTTTGGTCATGTTTAACACATTGTGAGTGCCTGTGTGTGACACAGTGATCTTGTTCAACACATTGTCAATTCCTCTGTGTAACACTGTGACCTTGTTTAACACATTGTGAGTGTCTGTGTGTGACATTGTGATCCTGTTTAACACATTGTGAGTGTTTGTGTGTGACACTGTGACCTTGTTTAACACATTGTGAGTGTCTGTGTGTGACACTGTGATCATGTTTAACACATTGTGAGTGTCTGTGTGTGACACTGTGATCTTGTTCAACACATTGTGTGTGTCTGTGTATGACACCGTGAAGCTGTTTAACACATTGTGAGTGTCTGGGTGTGACACTGTGACCTTGTTTAACACATTGTGAGCGTCTGTGTGTGACACTGTGATCTTGTTTAACACATTGTGAGTGTCTGTGTGTGAAACTGTGATCATGTTTAACACATTGTGAGTGTCTGTGTGTGACACTGTGATCATGTGTAACACATTGTGAGTGTCTGTGTGTGACTCTGTGATCATGTTTAACACATTGTGAGTGTCTGTGTGTGACACTGTGATCTTGTTTAACACATTGTGAGAGCCTGTGTGTGACACGGTGATCTTGTTTAACACATTGTGAGTGTCTGTGTGCGACACTGTGATCATGTTTAACACATTGTCAGTGTCTGCGTGTGACACTGTGACCTTGTTTAACACATTGTGAGTGTCCGTGTGTGAGACTGCGACCTTGTTTAACACATTGTGAGAGTCTGTGTGTGACACTGTGATCACGTTTAACACTTTGTGAGTGTCTGTGTGTGACACTCTGAGTTTGTTTAACACATTCTCGTGTCTGCGTGTGACACTATGATCTTGTTTAACACATTGTGAGTGGCTGTGTGTGACACTGAGATCTTGTTTAACACATTGTGTGTGTCTGGGTGTGACACTGTGATCTTGCTAAATACATTGTGAGTGTCTGTGTGTGACACTGTGATCACGTTTAACACATTGTGCGTGTCTGAGTGTTACACTGTGATCACGTTTAACACATTGTGAGTGCCTGTGTGTGACACTGTGATCATGTTTCACATATTGTGGGTGTCTGTGTGTGACACTGTGATCATGTTTAACACATTGTGAGTGCCTGTGTGTCACACTGTGATCATGTTTCACATAATGTGGGTGTCTGTGTGTGACACTGTGACCTTGTTTAACACATTGTGAGTGTCTGTGTGTGACACTGTGATCATGTTTAACACGTTGTGAGTGCCTGTGTGTGACACTGTGATCTTGTTTCACATATTGTGTGTGTCTGTGTTTGACACTGTGATCATGTTTCACATATTGTGGGTGTTTGTGTATGACACTGTGATCATGTTTAACACATAGTGAGTGCCTGTGTGTGACACTGTGATCTTGTTTAACACATTGTGAGTGCCTGTGTGTGACACTGTGATCTTCTTTAACACGTTGTGAGTGCCTGTCTGTGGCACTGTGATCTTGTTTAACACATTGTCAGCGTCTGTGTGTGCCAATGTGATCTTGTTTAACATATTGTCAGTGTCTGTGTGTGACACTGTGATCTTGTTTAACACATTGTGATTGTCTGTGTGTGACACTGTGATCTTGTTTAACACATTGTGAGTGTCTGTGTGTGACACTGTGATCTTGTTTAACACATTGTCAGTGTCTGTGTGTGACACTGTGATCTTGTTTATCACGTTGTCAGTGTCTGCGTGTGACACTGTGCTTTTGTTTAACACATTGTCAGTGTCTGCGTGTGACACTGTGATCTTGTTTAACACATTGTCAGTGTCTGTTTGTGACACTGTGATCTTGTTTAACACATTGTGAGTGCCTGTGTGTGACACTGTGATCTTGTTTAACACATTGTCAGTGTCTGTGTGTGACACTGTGAAGCTGTTTAACACAATGTCAGTGTCTGTGTGTGGCACTGTGATCTTGTTTAACACATTGTGATTGTCTGTGTGTGACACTGTGATCATGTTTAACACATTGTGAGTGTCTGGGTGTGTCACTGTGATCTTGTTTAACACATTATGAGTGCCTGTGTTTGACACTGTGATCTTGTTTTACATATTGTGAGTGTCTGTGTGTGACACTGTGATCACTTTTAACACATTGTGAGTGTCTGTGTGTGACAATGTGATCACGTTTTACACATTGTGAGTGTTTGTGTGTGACACTGTGATCTTGTTTAACGCATTGTGAGTGCCTGAGTGTGACACTGTGATCTTGTTGAACACATTGTGAGTGCCTGTGTGTGACACTGTGATCTTGTTTAACACATTGTGAGTGCCTGTGTGACACGGTGAACTTGCTTAAAACATTGTGTGTGTCTGTGTGACACTGTGATCTTGTTTAACGCATTGTGAGTGCCTGAGTGTGACACTGTGATCATGTTTAACACATTGTCAGTGTCTGTGTGTGGCACTGTGATCTTGTTTAACACATTGTCAGTGTCTGTGTGTGACACTGTGATCTTGTTTAACACATTGTGTGTGTCTGTGTGTGACACTGTGATCCTGTTTAACACATTGTCAGTGTCTGCGTGTGACACTGAGATCTTGTTTAACACATTGTCAGTGTGTGTGTGTGACACTGCGACCTTGTTTAACACATTGTGAGAGTCTCTGTGTGACACTGTGATCTTGTTTAACACATTGTGAGAGCCTGTGTGTGACACTGTGATCTTGTTTAACACATTGTGAGTGTCTGTGTGTGACACTGAGATCTTGTTTAACACATTGTGTGTCTGGGTGTGACACTGTGATCTTGAACAACACATTGTGAGTGTCTGTGTGTGACACTGTGATCTTGTATAACACATTGTGAGTGTCTGTGTGTGACACTGTGATCTTGTACAACACATTGTGAGTGTCTGTGTGTGACACTGTGATCTTCTTTAATACATTGTGAGTGTCGGTGTGTGACACTGTGATCTTGTTTAACACATTGTGAGTGCCTGTGTGTGACACTGTGATCTTGTTTAACACATTGTGAGTGCCTGTGTGTCACACTGTGATCTTGTTAAACACATTGTGAGTGTCTGTGTGTGACATTTTGATCATGTTTAACACATTGTGAGTGCCTGTGTGTGACATTGTAATCTTGTTTAACACATTGTGAGTGCCTGTATGTGACACTGTGATCTTGTTTAACACATTGTGAGTGTCTGTGTGTGACACTGTGATCCTGTTTAACACATTGTGAGTGCCTGTTTGTGACACTGTGATCTTGTTTAACACATTGTGAGTGTCTGTGTGTGACACTCTGATCTTGTTTAACACATTGTGAGTGTCTGTGTGTGACACTGTGATCTTGGTTAACACATTGTGAGTGTCTGTGTGTGACACTGTGATCTTGTTTAACACATTGTGAGTGTCTGTGTGTGACACTGTGATCTTGGTTAACACGTTGTTAGTGTCTGTGTGTGACACTGTGATCCTGGTAAAAACATTGTGAGTGTCTGTGTGTGACACTGTGATCACGTTTAACACATTGTGAGTGTCTGTGTGTGACAATGTGATCACGTTTAACACATTGTGAGTGTTTGTGTGTGACACTGTGATCTTGTTTAACACATTGTCAGAGTCTGTGTGTGACACTGTGAGCTTGTTTAACACATTGTGAGTGACCGTGTGTGACACTGCGACCTTGTTTAACACATTGTGAGAGTCTCTGTGTGACACGGTGATCTTGTTTAACATATTGTGAGAGCCTGTGTGTGACACTGTGATCTTGTTTAACACACTGTCAGTGTCTGTGTGTGACACTGAGATCTTGTTTAACACATTGTGTGTCTGGGTGTGACACTGTGATCATGTTTAACACATTCCGAGTGTCTGGGTGTGACACTGTGACCTTGTTTAACACATTGTGCGTGTCTGTGTGTCACACTGTGATCTTGTTAAACACAATGTGAGTGTCTGTGTGTGACACTGTGATCTTGTGTAACACATTGTGCATGTCTGTGTGTGACACTGTGATCTTCGTTAATACATTGTGAGTGTCGGTGTGTGACACTGTGATCTTGTTTAACACATTGTGAGTGCCTGTGTGTGACACTGTGATCTTGTTTAACACATTGTGCGTGTCTGTGTCTCACACTGTGATCTTGTTAAACACATTGTGAGTGTCTGTGTGTGACATTTTGATCATGTTTAACACATTGTGAGTGCCTGTGTGTGACACAGTGATCTTGTTCAACACATTGTCAATTCCTGTGTGTGACACTGTGACCTTGTTTAACACATTGTGAGTGTCTGTGTGTGACACTGTGATCCTGTTTAACACATTGTGAGTGTTTGTGTGTGACACTGTGACCTTGTTTAACACATTGTGAGTGTCTGTGTGTGACACTGTGATCATGTTTAACACATTGTGAGTGTCTGTGTGTGACACTGTGATCTTGTTCAACACATTGTGTGTGTCTGTGTATGACACCGTGAAGCTGTTTAACACATTGTGAGTGTCTGGGTGTGACACTGTGACCTTGTTTAACACATTGTGAGCGTCTGTGTGTGACACTGTGATCTTGTTTAACACATTGTGAGTGTCTGTGTGTGAAACTGTGATCATGTTTAACACATTGTGAGTGTCTGTGTGTGACACTGTGATCATGTGTAACACATTGTGAGTGTCTGTGTGTGACTCTGTGATCATGTTTAACACATTGTGAGTGTCTGTGTGTGACACTGTGATCTTGTTTAACACATTGTGAGAGCCTGTGTGTGACACGGTGATCTTGTTTAACACATTGTGAGTGTCTGTGTGCGACACTGTGATCATGTTTAACACATTGTCAGTGTCTGCGTGTGACACTGTGACCTTGTTTAACACATTGTGAGTGTCCGTGTGTGAGACTGCGACCTTGTTTAACACATTGTGAGAGTCTGTGTGTGACACTGTGATCACGTTTAACACTTTGTGAGTGTCTGTGTGTGACACTCTGAGTTTGTTTAACACATTCTCGTGTCTGCGTGTGACACTATGATCTTGTTTAACACATTGTGAGTGGCTGTGTGTGACACTGAGATCTTGTTTAACACATTGTGTGTGTCTGGGTGTGACACTGTGATCTTGCTAAATACATTGTGAGTGTCTGTGTGTGACACTGTGATCACGTTTAACACATTGTGCGTGTCTGAGTGTTACACTGTGATCACGTTTAACACATTGTGAGTGCCTGTGTGTGACACTGTGATCATGTTTCACATATTGTGGGTGTCTGTGTGTGACACTGTGATCATGTTTAACACATTGTGAGTGCCTGTGTGTCACACTGTGATCATGTTTCACATAATGTGGGTGTCTGTGTGTGACACTGTGACCTTGTTTAACACATTGTGAGTGTCTGTGTGTGACACTGTGATCATGTTTAACACGTTGTGAGTGCCTGTGTGTGACACTGTGATCTTGTTTCACATATTGTGTGTGTCTGTGTTTGACACTGTGATCATGTTTCACATATTGTGGGTGTTTGTGTATGACACTGTGATCATGTTTAACACATAGTGAGTGCCTGTGTGTGACACTGTGATCTTGTTTAACACATTGTGAGTGCCTGTGTGTGACACTGTGATCTTCTTTAACACGTTGTGAGTGCCTGTCTGTGGCACTGTGATCTTGTTTAACACATTGTCAACGTCTGTGTGTGCCAATGTGATCTTGTTTAACATATTGTCAGTGTCTGTGTGTGACACTGTGATCTTGTTTAACACATTGTGATTGTCTGTGTGTGACACTGTGATCTTGTTTAACACATTGTGAGTGTCTGTGTGTGACACTGTGATCTTGTTTAACACATTGTCAGTGTCTGTGTGTGACACTGTGATCTTGTTTATCACGTTGTCAGTGTCTGCGTGTGACACTGTGCTTTTGTTTAACACATTGTCAGTGTCTGCGTGTGACACTGTGATCTTGTTTAACACATTGTCAGTGTCTGTTTGTGACACTGTGATCTTGTTTAACACATTGTGAGTGCCTGTGTGTGACACTGTGATCTTGTTTAACACATTGTCAGTGTCTGTGTGTGACACTGTGAAGCTGTTTAACACAATGTCAGTGTCTGTGTGTGGCACTGTGATCTTGTTTAACACATTGTGATTGTCTGTGTGTGACACTGTGATCATGTTTAACACATTGTGAGTGTCTGGGTGTGTCACTGTGATCTTGTTTAACACATTATGAGTGCCTGTGTTTGACACTGTGATCTTGTTTTACATATTGTGAGTGTCTGTGTGTGACACTGTGATCACTTTTAACACATTGTGAGTGTCTGTGTGTGACAATGTGATCACGTTTTACACATTGTGAGTGTTTGTGTGTGACACTGTGATCTTGTTTAACGCATTGTGAGTGCCTGAGTGTGACACTGTGATCTTGTTGAACACATTGTGAGTGCCTGTGTGTGACACTGTGATCTTGTTTAACACATTGTGAGTGCCTGTGTGACACGGTGAACTTGCTTAAAACATTGTGTGTGTCTGTGTGACACTGTGATCTTGTTTAACGCATTGTGAGTGCCTGAGTGTGACACTGTGATCATGTTTAACACATTGTCAGTGTCTGTGTGTGGCACTGTGATCTTGTTTAACACATTGTCAGTGTCTGTGTGTGACACTGTGATCTTGTTTAACACATTGTGTGTGTCTGTGTGTGACACTGTGATCCTGTTTAACACATTGTCAGTGTCTGCGTGTGACACTGAGATCTTGTTTAACACATTGTCAGTGTGTGTGTGTGACACTGCGACCTTGTTTAACACATTGTGAGAGTCTCTGTGTGACACTGTGATCTTGTTTAACACATTGTGAGAGCCTGTGTGTGACACTGTGATCTTGTTTAACACATTGTGAGTGTCTGTGTGTGACACTGAGATCTTGTTTAACACATTGTGTGTCTGGGTGTGACACTGTGATCTTGAACAACACATTGTGAGTGTCTGTGTGTGACACTGTGATCTTGTATAACACATTGTGAGTGTCTGTGTGTGACACTGTGATCTTGTACAACACATTGTGAGTGTCTGTGTGTGACACTGTGATCTTCTTTAATACATTGTGAGTGTCGGTGTGTGACACTGTGATCTTGTTTAACACATTGTGAGTGCCTGTGTGTGACACTGTGATCTTGTTTAACACATTGTGAGTGCCTGTGTGTCACACTGTGATCTTGTTAAACACATTGTGAGTGTCTGTGTGTGACATTTTGATCATGTTTAACACATTGTGAGTGCCTGTGTGTGACATTGTAATCTTGTTTAACACATTGTGAGTGCCTGTATGTGACACTGTGATCTTGTTTAACACATTGTGAGTGTCTGTGTGTGACACTGTGATCCTGTTTAACACATTGTGAGTGCCTGTTTGTGACACTGTGATCTTGTTTAACACATTGTGAGTGTCTGTGTGTGACACTCTGATCTTGTTTAACACATTGTGAGTGTCTGTGTGTGACACTGTGATCTTGGTTAACACATTGTGAGTGTCTGTGTGTGACACTGTGATCTTGTTTAACACATTGTGAGTGTCTGTGTGTGACACTGTGATCTTGGTTAACACGTTGTTAGTGTCTGTGTGTGACACTGTGATCCTGGTAAAAACATTGTGAGTGTCTGTGTGTGACACTGTGATCACGTTTAACACATTGTGAGTGTCTGTGTGTGACAATGTGATCACGTTTAACACATTGTGAGTGTTTGTGTGTGACACTGTGATCTTGTTTAACACATTGTCAGAGTCTGTGTGTGACACTGTGAGCTTGTTTAACACATTGTGAGTGACCGTGTGTGACACTGCGACCTTGTTTAACACATTGTGAGAGTCTCTGTGTGACACGGTGATCTTGTTTAACATATTGTGAGAGCCTGTGTGTGACACTGTGATCTTGTTTAACACACTGTCAGTGTCTGTGTGTGACACTGAGATCTTGTTTAACACATTGTGTGTCTGGGTGTGACACTGTGATCATGTTTAACACATTCCGAGTGTCTGGGTGTGACACTGTGACCTTGTTTAACACATTGTGCGTGTCTGTGTGTCACACTGTGATCTTGTTAAACACAATGTGAGTGTCTGTGTGTGACACTGTGATCTTGTGTAACACATTGTGCATGTCTGTGTGTGACACTGTGATCTTCGTTAATACATTGTGAGTGTCTGTGTGTGACACTGTGATCTTCGTTAATACATTGTGAGTGTCGGTGTGTGACACTGTGATCTTGTTTAACACATTGTGAGTGCCTGTGTGTGACACTGTGATCTTGTTTAACACATTGTGCGTGTCTGTGTCTCACACTGTGATCTTGTTAAACACATTGTGAGTGTCTGTGTGTGACATTTTGATCATGTTTAACACATTGTGAGTGCCTGTGTGTGACACAGTGATCTTGTTCAACACATTGTCAATTCCTGTGTGTGACACTGTGACCTTGTTTAACACATTGTGAGTGTCTGTGTGTGACACTGTGATCCTGTTTAACACATTGTGAGTGTTTGTGTGTGACACTGTGACCTTGTTTAACACATTGTGAGTGTCTGTGTGTGACACTGTGATCATGTTTAACACATTGTGAGTGTCTGTGTGTGACACTGTGATCTTGTTCAACACATTGTGTGTGTCTGTGTATGACACCGTGAAGCTGTTTAACACATTGTGAGTGTCTGGGTGTGACACTGTGACCTTGTTTAACACATTGTGAGCGTCTGTGTGTGACACTGTGATCTTGTTTAACACATTGTGAGTGTCTGTGTGTGAAACTGTGATCATGTTTAACACATTGTGAGTGTCTGTGTGTGACACTGTGATCATGTGTAACACATTGTGAGTGTCTGTGTGTGACTCTGTGATCATGTTTAACACATTGTGAGTGTCTGTGTGTGACAC
Source organism: Chiloscyllium punctatum (assembly GCF_047496795.1). Lineage (NCBI taxonomy): Eukaryota > Metazoa > Chordata > Chondrichthyes > Orectolobiformes > Hemiscylliidae > Chiloscyllium > Chiloscyllium punctatum. The sequence goes on along the minus strand of NC_092764.1, from coordinate 57,298 downwards.
TGTGATCTTGTTTAACACATTGTGAGAGCCTGTGTGTGACACTGTGATCTTGTTTAACACATTGTGAGTGTCTGTGTGTGACACTGTGACCTTGTTTAACACATTGTGAGTGTCCGTGTGTGACACTGCGACCTTGTTTAACACATTGTGCGAGTCTGTGTGTGACACTGTGATCACGTTTAACACTTTGTGAGTGTCTGTGTGTGACACTCTGAGTTTGTTTAACACATTCTCAGTGTCTGCGTGTGACACTGTGATCTTGTTTAACACATTGTGAGTGGCTGTGTGTGATACTGTGATCACGTTTAACACATTGTGCGTGTCTGAGTGTTACACTGTGATCACGTTTAACACATTGTGAGTGCCTGTGTGTGACACTGTGATCATGTTTCACATATTGTGGGTGTCTGTGTGTGACACTGTGATCATGTTTAACACATTGTGAGTGCCTGTGTGTCACACTGTGATCATGTTTCACATAATGTGGGTGTCTGTGTGTGACACTGTGACCTTGTTTAACACATTGTGGGTGTCTGTGTGACACTGTGATCATGATTAACACATTGTGAGTGCCTGTGTGTGACACTGTGATCTTGTTTCACATATTGTGAGTGTCTGTGTGTGACACTGTGATCTTGTTTAACACATTGTGTGTGTCTGTGTGTGACACTGTGATCATGTTTCACATATTGTGGGTGTTTGTGTATGACACTGTGATCATGTTTAACACATTGTGAGTGCCTGTGTGTGACACTGTGATCTTGTTAAACACATTGTGAGTGCCTGTGAGTGACACTGTGATCTTCTTTAACACGTTGTGAGTGCCTGTCTGTGGCACTGTGATCTTGTTTAACATATTGTCAGCGTCTGTGTGTGCCACTGTGATCTTGTTTAACATATTGTCAGTGTCTGTGTGTGACACTGTGATCTTGTTTAACACATTGTGATTGTCTGTGTGTGACACTGTGATCTTGTTTAACACATTGTGAGTGTCTGTGTGTGACACTGTGATCTTGTTTAACACATTGTGAGTGTCTGTGTGTGACACTGTGAAGCTGTTTAACACAATGTCAGTGTTGTGTGTGACACTGTGATCATGTTTAACACATTGTGAGTGTCTGGGTGTGTCACTGTGATCTTGTTTAACACATTATGAGTGCCTGTGTTTGACACTGTGATCTTGTTTTACATATTGTGAGTGTCTGTGTGTGACACTGTGATCACTTTTAACACATTGTGAGTGTCTGTGTGTGACAATGTGATCACGTTTAACACATTGTGAGTGTTTGTGTGTGACACTGTGATCTTGTTTAACGCATTGTGAGTGCCTGAGTGTGACACTGTGATCTTGTTGAACACATTGTGAGTGCCTGTGTGTGACACTGTGATCTTGTTTAACACATTGTGAGTGCCTGTGTGACACGGTGAACTTGTTTAAATCATTGTGTGTGTCTGTGTGACACTGTGATCTTGTTTAACGCATTGTGAGTGCCTGAGTGTGACACTGTGATCATGTTTAACACATTGTCAGTGTCTGTGTGTGACACTGTGATCTTGTTTAACACATTGTGTGTGTCTGTGTGTGACACTGTGATCTTGTTTAACACATTGTCAGTGTCTGTGTGTGACACTGTGATCTTGTTTAACACATTGTGTGTGTCTGTGTGTGACACTGTGATCCTGTTTAACACATTGTCAGTGTCTGCGTGTGACACTGAGATCTTGTTTAACACATTGTCAGTGTGTGTGTGTGACACTGCGACCTTGTTTAACACATTGTGAGAGTCTCTGTGTGACACTGTGATCTTGTTTAACACATTGTGAGAGCCTGTGTGTGACACTGTGATCTTGTTTAACACATTGTCAGTGTCTGTGTGTGACACTGAGATCTTGTTTAACACATTGTGTGTCTGGGTGTGACACTGTGATCTTGTTTAACACATTGTCAGTGTCTGTGTGTGACACTGTGATCTTGTTTAACACATTGTGTGTGTCTGTGTGTGACACTGTGATCCTGTTTAACACATTGTCAGTGTCTGCGTGTGACACTGAGATCTTGTTTAACACATTGTCAGTGTGTGTGTGTGACACTGCGACCTTGTTTAACACATTGTGAGAGTCTCTGTGTGACACTGTGATCTTGTTTAACACATTGTGAGAGCCTGTGTGTGACACTGTGATCTTGTTTAACACATTGTCAGTGTCTGTGTGTGACACTGAGATCTTGTTTAACACATTGTGTGTCTGGGTGTGACACTGTGATCTTGTACAACACATTGTGAGTGTCTGTGTGTGACACTGTGATCTTGTACAACACATTGTGAGTGCCTGTGTGTGACACTGTGATCTTGTACAACACATTGTGAGTGCCTGTGTGTGACACTGTGATCTTGTTTAACACATTGTGAGTGTCTGTTTGTGACATTTAGATTTTGTTTAACACATTGTGAGTGTCTGTGTGTGACACTGTGATCTTGTTTAACACATTGTGAGAGTCGGTGCGTGACACGGTGATCACGTTTAACACATTTTGAGTGTCAGTGTGTGACACTGTAATCTTGTTTAACACATTGTGAGTGTCTGTGTGTGACACTGTGATCTTGTTTAACACATTGTGAGAGTCGGTGCGTGACACGGTGATCACGTTTAACACATTTTGAGTATCAGTGTGTGACACTGTAATCTTGTTTAAACATTGTGAGTGTCTGTCTGTGAAACTGTTATCTTGTTTAACACATTGTGAGTGTCTGTTTGTGACACTGTGCTCTTGTTTAACACATTGTGAGTGCCTGTTTGTGACTCTGTGATCTTGTTTAACACATTGTGAGTGTCTGTGAAACTGTGATCTTGTTTAACACATTGTGAGTGTCTGTGTGTGACACTGTGATCACGTTTAACACATTGTGAGTGTCTGTGTGTGACACTGTGATCTTGTTTAACACATTGTGAGTGTCTGTGTGTGACACTGTGATCTTGTTTAACACATTGTGAGTGTCTGTGTGTGACTTTTTGATTTTGTTTAACACATTGTGAGTGTCTGTGTGTGACACTGTGATCTTGTTTAACACATTGTGAGTGTCTGTGTGTGACACTGTGATCTTGTTTAACACATTGTGAGTGTCTGTGTGTGACACTGTTATCTTGTTTATTTCATTGTGAGTGTCTGTGTGTGACATTTAGATTTTGTTTAACACATTGTGAGTGTCTGTGTGTGACACTGCGATCTTGTTTAACACATTGTGAGTGTCTGTGTGTGACAATGTGATTTTGTTTAACACATTGTGAGTGTCTGTGTGTGACATTTAGATTTTGTTTAACACATTGTGAGTGGCTGTGTGTGACACTGTGATGTTGTTTAACACATTGTGAGTGTCTGTGTGTGACAATGTGATTTTGTTTAACACATTGTGAGTGCCTGTGTGTGAAACTGTGATCTTGTTTAACACATTGTGAGTGTCTGTGTGTGACACTGTGATCTTGTTTAACACATTGTGAGTGTCTGTGTGTGACTTTGTGATTTTGTTCAACACATTGTGAGTGTCTTTGTTTGACACTGTGATCTTGTTTAACACATTGTGAGTGTCTGTGTGTGACACTGTGATCTTATTTAACATATTGTGAGTGTCTGTGTGTGACACTGTGATCTTGTTTAACACATTGTGAGTGTCTGTGTGTGACACTGCGATCTTGTTTAACACATTGTGAGTGTCTGTGTGTGACACTGTGATCTTGTTTAACACATTGTGAGTGTCTGTGTGTGACACTGTGATCTTGTTTAACACATTGTGAGTGTCTGTGTGTGACATTTAGATTTTGTTTAACACATTGTGAGTGTCTGTGTGTGACACTGCGATCTTGTTTAACACATTGTGAGTGTATGTGTGTGACACTGTGATCTTGTTTAACACATTGTGAGTGTCTGTGTGTGACACTGTGATCTTGTTTAACACTTTGTGAGGGTCTGTGTGTGACATTGTGATTTTGTTTAACACATTGTGAGTGCCTGTGTGTGACACTGTGATCTTGTTTAACACATTGTGACTGTCTGTGTGTGACACTGTGATCTTGTTTAACACATTGTGAGTGCCTGTGTGTGACACTGTGATAACGTTTAACACATTGTGAGTGTCTGTGTGTGACAATGTCATTTTGTTTAACACATTGTGTGTGTCTGTGTGTGACACTGTGATCACGTTTAACACATTGTGAGTGTCTGTGTGTGACAATGTCATTTTGTTTAACACATTGTGAGTGTCTGTGTGTGACAATGTGATTTTGATTCACACATTGTGAGTTTCTGTGTGTGACACTGTGATCATGTTTAACACATTGTGAGTGTCTGTGTGTGACGCTGTGATCACGTTTAACACATTGTTAGTGTCTGTGTGTGACACTGTGATCATGTTTAACACGTTGTGAGTGCCTGTTTGTGACACTGTGATCTTGTTTAACAGATTGTGAGTGTCTGTGAAACTGTGATCTTGCTTAACACATTGTGAGTGTCTGTGTGTGACACTGTGATCACGTTTAACACTTTGTGAGTGTCTGTGTGTGACACTGTGATCTTGTTTAACACATTGTGAGTGTCTGTGTGTGATATTGTGAATTTCATTCACACATTGTGAGTGTCTGTGTGTGACACTGTGATCTTGTTTAACACATTGTGAGTGTCTGTGTGTGACATTTAGATTTTGTATAACACTTTGTGAGGGTCTGTGTGTGACATTGTGATTTTGTTGAGCACATTGTGAGTGCCTGTGTGTGACACTGTGATCTTGTTTAACACATTGTGACTGTCTGTGTGTGACACTGTGATCTTGTTTAACACATTGTGAGTGCCTGTGTGTGACACTGTGATCTTGTTTAACACATTGTGAGTGTCTGTTTGTGACATTTAGATTTTGTTTAACACATTGTGAGTGTCTGTGTGTGACACTGTGATCTTGTTTAACACATTGTGAGAGTCGGTGCGTGACACGGTGATCACGTTTAACACATTTTGAGTGTCAGTGTGTGACACTGTAATCTTGTTTAACACATTGTGAGTGTCTGTGTGTGACACTGTGATCTTGTTTAACACATTGTGAGAGTCGGTGCGTGACACGGTGATCACGTTTAACACATTTTGAGTATCAGTGTGTGACACTGTAATCTTGTTTAAACATTGTGAGTGTCTGTCTGTGAAACTGTGATCTTGTTTAACACATTGTGAGTGTCTGTTTGTGACACTGTGATCTTGTTTAACACATTGTGAGTGCCTGTTTGTGACTCTGTGATCTTGTTTAACACATTGTGAGTGTCTGTGAAACTGTGATCTTGTTTAACACATTGTGAGTGTCTGTGTGTGACACTGTGATCACGTTTAACACATTGTGAGTGTCTGTGTGTGACACTGTGATCTTGTTTAACACATTGTGAGTGTCTGTGTGTGACACTGTGATCTTGTTTAACACATTGTGAGTGTCTGTGTGTGACTTTTTGATTTTGTTTAACACATTGTGAGTGTCTGTGTGTGACACTGTGATCTTGTTTAACACATTGTGAGTGTCTGTGTGTGACACTGTGATCTTGTTTAACACATTGTGAGTGTCTGTGTGTGACACTGTGATCTTGTTTATTTCATTGTGAGTGTCTGTGTGTGACATTTAGATTTTGTTTAACACATTGTGAGTGTCTGTGTGTGACACTGCGATCTTGTTTAACACATTGTGAGTGTCTGTGTGTGACAATGTGATTTTGTTTAACACATTGTGAGTGTCTGTGTGTGACATTTAGATTTTGTTTAACACATTGTGAGTGGCTGTGTGTGACACTGTGATCTTGTTTAACACATTGTGAGTGTCTGTGTGTGACAATGTGATTTTGTTTAACACATTGTGAGTGCCTGTGTGTGAAACTGTGATCTTGTTTAACACATTGTGAGTGTCTGTGTGTGACACTGTGATCTTGTTTAACACATTGTGAGTGTCTGTGTGTGACTTTGTGATTTTGTTCAACACATTGTGAGTGTCTTTGTTTGACACTGTGATCTTGTTTAACACATTGTGAGTGTCTGTGTGTGACACTGTGATCTTATTTAACATATTGTGAGTGTCTGTGTGTGACATTTAGATTTTGTTTAACACATTGTGAGTGTCTGTGTGTGACACTGCGATCTTGTTTAACACATTGTGAGTGTCTGTGTGTGACACTGTGATCTTGTTTAACACATTGTGAGTGTCTGTGTGTGACACTGTGATCTTGTTTAACACATTGTGAGTGTCTGTGTGTGACATTTAGATTTTGTTTAACACATTGTGAGTGTCTGTGTGTGACACTGCGATCTTGTTTAACACATTGTGAGTGTATGTGTGTGACACTGTGATCTTGTTTAACACATTGTGAGTGTCTGTGTGTGACACTGTGATCTTGTTTAACACTTTGTGAGGGTCTGTGTGTGACATTGTGATTTTGTTGAGCACATTGTGAGTGTCTGTGTGTAACACTGTGATCTTGTTTAACACATTGTGACTGTCTGTGTGTGACACTGTGATCTTGTTTAACACATTGTGAGTGCCTGTGTGTGACACTGTGATCTTGTTTAACACATTGTGAGTGTCTGTTGGTGACATTTAGATTTTGTTTAACACATTGTGAGTGTCTGTGTGTGACACTATGATCTTGTTTAACACATTGTGAGAGTCGGTGCGTGACACGGCGATCACGTTTAACACATTTTGAGTATCAGTGTGTGACACTGTAATCTTGTTTAACACATTGTGAGTGTCTGTGTGTGACACTGCGATCTTGTTTAACACATTGTGAGTGTCTGTGTGTGACAATGTGATTTTGTTTAATACATTGTGAATGTCTGTGTGTGACACTGTGATTTTGTTTAACACATTGTGAGTGCCTGTGTGTGAAACTGTGATCTTGTTTAACACATTGTGAGTGTCTGTGTGTGACACTGTGATCTTGTTTAACACATTGTGAGTGTCTGTGTGTGACTTTGTGATTTTGTTCAACACATTGTGAGTGTCTTTGTTTGACACTGTGATCTTATTTAACACATTGTGAGTGTCTGTGTGTGACATTTAGATTTTGTTTAACACATTGTGAGTGTCTGTGTGTGACACTGCGATCTTGTTTAACACATTGTGAGTGTATGTGTGTGACACTGTGATCTTGTTTAACACATTGTGAGTGTCTGTGTGTGACACTGTGATCTTGTTTGACACTTTGTGAGGGTCTGTGTGTGACATTGTGATTTTGTTGAGCACATTGTGAGTGTCTGTGTGTAACACTGTGATCTTGTTTAACACATTGTGAGTGTCTGTGTGTGACACTGCGATCTTGTTTAACACATTGTGAGTGTCTGTGTGTGACACTGTGATCTTGTTTAACACATTGTGAGTGTCTGTGTGTGACACTGTGATCTTGTTTAACACATTGTGAGTGTCTGTGTGTGACATTTAGATTTTGTTTAACACATTGTGAGTGTCTGTGTGTGACACTGCGATCTTGTTTAACACATTGTGAGTGTATGTGTGTGACACTGTGATCTTGTTTAACACATTGTGAGTGTCTGTGTGTGACACTGTGATCTTGTTTAACACTTTGTGAGGGTCTGTGTGTGACATTGTGATTTTGTTGAGCACATTGTGAGTGTCTGTGTGTAACACTGTGATCTTGTTTAACACATTGTGACTGTCTGTGTGTGACACTGTGATCTTGTTTAACACATTGTGAGTGCCTGTGTGTGACACTGTGATCTTGTTTAACACATTGTGAGTGTCTGTTGGTGACATTTAGATTTTGTTTAACACATTGTGAGTGTCTGTGTGTGACACTATGATCTTGTTTAACACATTGTGAGAGTCGGTGCGTGACACGGCGATCACGTTTAACACATTTTGAGTATCAGTGTGTGACACTGTAATCTTGTTTAACACATTGTGAGTGTCTGTGTGTGACACTGCGATCTTGTTTAACACATTGTGAGTGTCTGTGTGTGACAATGTGATTTTGTTTAACACATTGTGAATGTCTGTGTGTGACACTGTGATTTTGTTTAACACATTGTGAGTGCCTGTGTGTGACACTGTGATCTTGTTTAACACATTGTGACTGTCTGTGTGTGACACTGTGATCTTGTTTAACACATTGTGAGTGCCTGTGTGTAACACTGTGATCTTGTTTAACACATTGTGAGTGTCTGTTTGTGACATTTAGATTTTGTTTAACACATTGTGAGTGTCTGTGTGTGACACTGTGATCTTGTTTAACACATTGTGAGAGTCGGTGCGTGACACGGTGATCACGTTTAACACATTTTGAGTGTCAGTGTGTGACACTGTAATCTTGTTTAACACATTGTGAGTGTCTGTGTGTGACACTGTGATCTTGTTTAACACATTGTGAGAGTCGGTGCGTGACACGGTGATCACGTTTAACACATTTTGAGTATCAGTGTGTGACACTGTAATCTTGTTTAAACATTGTGAGTGTCTGTCTGTGAAACTGTGATCTTGTTTAACACATTGTGAGTGTCTGTTTGTGACACTGTGATCTTGTTTAACACATTGTGAGTGCCTGTTTGTGACTCTGTGATATTGTTTAACACATTGTGAGTGTCTGTGAAACTGTGATCTTGTTTAACACATTGTGAGTGTCTGTGTGTGACACTGTGATCACGTTTAACACATTGTGAGTGTCTGTGTGTGACACTGTGATCTTGTTTAACACATTGTGAGTGTCTGTGTGTGACACTGTGATCTTGTTTAACACATTGTGAGTGTCTGTGTGTGACTTTTTGATTTTGTTTAACACATTGTGAGTGTCTGTGTGTGACACTGTGATCTTGTTTAACACATTGTGAGTGTCTGTGTGTGACACTGTGATCTTGTTTAACACATTGTGAGTGTCTGTGTGTGACACTGTTATCTTGTTTATTTCATTGTGAGTGTCTGTGTGTGACATTTAGATTTTGTTTAACACATTGTGAGTGTCTGTGTGTGACACTGCGATCTTGTTTAACACATTGTGAGTGTCTGTGTGTGACAATGTGATTTTGTTTAACACATTGTGAGTGTCTGTGTGTGACATTTAGATTTTGTTTAACACATTGTGAGTGGCTGTGTGTGACACTGTGATCTTGTTTAACACATTGTGAGTGTCTGTGTGTGACAATGTGATTTTGTTTAACACATTGTGAGTGCCTGTGTGTGAAACTGTGATCTTGTTTAACACATTGTGAGTGTCTGTGTGTGACACTGTGATCTTGTTTAACACATTGTGAGTGTCTGTGTGTGACTTTGTGATTTTGTTCAACACATTGTGAGTGTCTTTGTTTGACACTGTGATCTTGTTTAACACATTGTGAGTGTCTGTGTGTGACACTGTGATCTTATTTAACATATTGTGAGTGTCTGTGTGTGACATTTAGATTTTGTTTAACACATTGTGAGTGTCTGTGTGTGACACTGCGATCTTGTTTAACACATTGTGAGTGTCTGTGTGTGACACTGTGATCTTGTTTAACACATTGTGAGTGTCTGTGTGTGACACTGTGATCTTGTTTAACACATTGTGAGTGTCTGTGTGTGACATTTAGATTTTGTTTAACACATTGTGAGTGTCTGTGTGTGACACTGCGATCTTGTTTAACACATTGTGAGTGTATGTGTGTGACACTGTGATCTTGTTTAACACATTGTGAGTGTCTGTGTGTGACACTGTGATCTTGTTTAACACTTTGTGAGGGTCTGTGTGTGACATTGTGATTTTGTTTAACACATTGTGAGTGCCTGTGTGTGACACTGTGATCTTGTTTAACACATTGTGACTGTCTGTGTGTGACACTGTGATCTTGTTTAACACATTGTGAGTGCCTGTGTGTGACACTGTGATAACGTTTAACACATTGTGAGTGTCTGTGTGTGACAATGTCATTTTGTTTAACACATTGTGTGTGTCTGTGTGTGACACTGTGATCACGTTTAACACATTGTGAGTGTCTGTGTGTGACAATGTCATTTTGTTTAACACATTGTGAGTGTCTGTGTGTGACAATGTGATTTTGATTCACACATTGTGAGTTTCTGTGTGTGACACTGTGATCATGTTTAACACATTGTGAGTGTCTGTGTGTGACGCTGTGATCACGTTTAACACATTGTTAGTGTCTGTGTGTGACACTGTGATCATGTTTAACACGTTGTGAGTGCCTGTTTGTGACACTGTGATCTTGTTTAACAGATTGTGAGTGTCTGTGAAACTGTGATCTTGTTTAACACATTGTGAGTGTCTGTGTGTGACACTGTGATCACGTTTAACACTTTGTGAGTGTCTGTGTGTGACACTGTGATCTTGTTTAACACATTGTGAGTGTCTGTGTGTGATATTGTGAATTTCATTCACACATTGTGAGTGTCTGTGTGTGACACTGTGATCTTGTTTAACACATTGTGAGTGTCTGTGTGTGACATTTAGATTTTGTATAACACTTTGTGAGGGTCTGTGTGTGACATTGTGATTTTGTTGAGCACATTGTGAGTGCCTGTGTGTGACACTGTGATCTTGTTTAACACATTGTGACTGTCTGTGTGTGACACTGTGATCTTGTTTAACACATTGTGAGTGCCTGTGTGTGACACTGTGATCTTGTTTAACACATTGTGAGTGTCTGTTTGTGACATTTAGATTTTGTTTAACACATTGTGAGTGTCTGTGTGTGACACTGTGATCTTGTTTAACACATTGTGAGAGTCGGTGCGTGACACGGTGATCACGTTTAACACATTTTGAGTGTCAGTGTGTGACACTGTAATCTTGTTTAACACATTGTGAGTGTCTGTGTGTGACACTGTGATCTTGTTTAACACATTGTGAGAGTCGGTGCGTGACACGGTGATCACGTTTAACACATTTTGAGTATTAGTGTGTGACACTGTAATCTTGTTTAAACATTGTGAGTGTCTGTCTGTGAAACTGTGATCTTGTTTAACACATTGTGAGTGTCTGTTTGTGACACTGTGATCTTGTTTAACACATTGTGAGTGCCTGTTTGTGACTCTGTGATCTTGTTTAACACATTGTGAGTGTCTGTGAAACTGTGATCTTGTTTAACACATTGTGAGTGTCTGTGTGTGACACTGTGATCACGTTTAACACATTGTGAGTGTCTGTGTGTGACACTGTGATCTTGTTTAACACATTGTGAGTGTCTGTGTGTGACACTGTGATCTTGTTTAACACATTGTGAGTGTCTGTGTGTGACTTTTTGATTTTGTTTAACACATTGTGAGTGTCTGTGTGTGACACTGTGATCTTGTTTAACACATTGTGAGTGTCTGTGTGTGACACTGTGATCTTGTTTAACACATTGTGAGTGTCTGTGTGTGACACTGTGATCTTGTTTATTTCATTGTGAGTGTCTGTGTGTGACATTTAGATTTTGTTTAACACATTGTGAGTGTCTGTGTGTGACACTGCGATCTTGTTTAACACATTGTGAGTGTCTGTGTGTGACAATGTGATTTTGTTTAACACATTGTGAGTGTCTGTGTGTGACATTTAGATTTTGTTTAACACATTGTGAGTGTCTGTGTGTGACACTGTGATCTTGTTGAACACATTGTGAGTGCCTGTGTGTGAAACTGTGATCTTGTTTAACACATTGTGAGTGTCCGTGTGTGACACTGTGATCTTGTTTAACACATTGTGAGTGTCTGTGTGTGACTTTGTGATTTTGTTCAACACATTGTGAGTGTCTTTGTTTGACACTGTGATCTTGTTTAACACATTGTGAGTGTCTGTGTGTGACACTGTGATCTTATTTAACATATTGTGAGTGTCTGTGTGTGACATTTAGATTTTGTTTAACACATTGTGAGTGTCTGTGTGTGACACTGCGATCTTGTTTAACACATTGTGAGTGTCTGTGTGTGACACTGTGATCTTGTTTAACACATTGTGAGTGTCTGTGTGTGACACTGTGATCTTGTTTAACACATTGTGAGTGTCTGTGTGTGACATTTAGATTTTGTTTAACACATTGTGAGTGTCTGTGTGTGACACTGCGATCTTGTTTAACACATTGTGAGTGTATGTGTGTGACACTGTGATCTTGTTTAACACATTGTGAGTGTCTGTGTGTGACACTGTGATCTTGTTTAACACTTTGTGAGGGTCTGTGTGTGACATTGTGATTTTGTTGAGCACATTGTGAGTGTCTGTGTGTAACACTGTGATCTTGTTTAACACATTGTGACTGTCTGTGTGTGACACTGTGATCTTGTTTAACACATTGTGAGTGCCTGTGTGTGACACTGTGATCTTGTTTAACACATTGTGAGTGTCTGTTGGTGACATTTAGATTTTGTTTAACACATTGTGAGTGTCTGTGTGTGACACTGTGATCTTGTTTAACACATTGTGAGAGTCGGTGCGTGACACGGTGATCACGTTTAACACATTTTGAGTGTCAGTGTGTGACACTGTAATCTTGTTTAACACATTGTGAGTGTCTGTGTGTGACACTGTGATCTTGTTTAACACATTGTGAGAGTCGGTGCGTGACACGGTGATCACGTTTAACACATTTTGAGTATTAGTGTGTGACACTGTAATCTTGTTTAAACATTGTGAGTGTCTGTCTGTGAAACTGTGATCTTGTTTAACACATTGTGAGTGTCTGTTTGTGACACTGTGATCTTGTTTAACACATTGTGAGTGCCTGTTTGTGACTCTGTGATCTTGTTTAACACATTGTGAGTGTCTGTGAAACTGTGATCTTGTTTAACACATTGTGAGTGTCTGTGTGTGACACTGTGATCACGTTTAACACATTGTGAGTGTCTGTGTGTGACACTGTGATCTTGTTTAACACATTGTGAGTGTCTGTGTGTGACACTGTGATCTTGTTTAACACATTGTGAGTGTCTGTGTGTGACTTTTTGATTTTGTTTAACACATTGTGAGTGTCTGTGTGTGACACTGTGATCTTGTTTAACACATTGTGAGTGTCTGTGTGTGACACTGTGATCTTGTTTAACACATTGTGAGTGTCTGTGTGTGACACTGTGATCTTGTTTATTTCATTGTGAGTGTCTGTGTGTGACATTTAGATTTTGTTTAACACATTGTGAGTGTCTGTGTGTGACACTGCGATCTTGTTTAACACATTGTGAGTGTCTGTGTGTGACAATGTGATTTTGTTTAACACATTGTGAGTGTCTGTGTGTGACATTTAGATTTTGTTTAAGACATTGTGAGTGTCTGTGTGTGACACTGTGATCTTGTTGAACACATTGTGAGTGCCTGTGTGTGAAACTGTGATCTTGTTTAACACATTGTGAGTGTCCGTGTGTGACACTGTGATCTTGTTTAACACATTGTGAGTGTCTGTGTGTGACTTTGTGATTTTGTTCAACACATTGTGAGTGTCTTTGTTTGACACTGTGATCTTGTTTAACACATTGTGAGTGTCTGTGTGTGACACTGTGATCTTATTTAACATATTGTGAGTGTCTGTGTGTGACATTTAGATTTTGTTTAACACATTGTGAGTGTCTGTGTGTGACACTGCGATCTTGTTTAACACATTGTGAGTGTCTGTGTGTGACACTGTGATCTTGTTTAACACATTGTGAGTGTCTGTGTGTGACACTGTGATCTTGTTTAACACATTGTGAGTGTCTGTGTGTGACATTTAGATTTTGTTTAACACATTGTGAGTGTCTGTGTGTGACACTGCGATCTTGTTTAACACATTGTGAGTGTATGTGTGTGACACTGTGATCTTGTTTAACACATTGTGAGTGTCTGTGTGTGACACTGTGATCTTGTTTAACACTTTGTGAGGGTCTGTGTGTGACATTGTGATTTTGTTGAGCACATTGTGAGTGTCTGTGTGTAACACTGTGATCTTGTTTAACACATTGTGACTGTCTGTGTGTGACACTGTGATCTTGTTTAACACATTGTGAGTGCCTGTGTGTGACACTGTGATCTTGTTTAACACATTGTGAGTGTCTGTTGGTGACATTTAGATTTTGTTTAACACATTGTGAGTGTCTGTGTGTGACACTATGATCTTGTTTAACACATTGTGAGAGTCGGTGCGTGACACGGCGATCACGTTTAACACATTTTGAGTATCAGTGTGTGACACTGTAATCTTGTTTAACACATTGTGAGTGTCTGTGTGTGACACTGCGATCTTGTTTAACACATTGTGAGTGTCTGTGTGTGACAATGTGATTTTGTTTAACACATTGTGAATGTCTGTGTGTGACACTGTGATTTTGTTTAACACATTGTGAGTGCCTGTGTGTGAAACTGTGATCTTGTTTAACACATTGTGAGTGTCTGTGTGTGACACTGTGATCTTGTTTAACACATTGTGAGTGTCTGTGTGTGACTTTGTGATTTTGTTCAACACATTGTGAGTGTCTTTGTTTGACACTGTGATCTTATTTAACACATTGTGAGTGTCTGTGTGTTACATTTAGATTTTGTTTAACACATTGTGAGTGTCTGTGTGTGACACTGCGATCTTGTTTAACACATTGTGAGTGTCTGTGTGTGACACTGTGATCTTGTTTAACACATTGTGAGTGTCTGTGTGTGACACTGTGATCTTGTTTAACACATTGTGAGTGTCTGTGTGTGACATTTAGATTTTGTTTAACACATTGTGAGTGTCTGTGTGTGACACTGCGATCTTGTTTAACACATTGTGAGTGTATGTGTGTGACACTGTGATCTTGTTTAACACTTTGTGAGGGTCTGTGTGTGACATTGTGATTTTGTTTAACACATTGTGAGTGCCTGTGTGTGACACTGTGATCTTGTTTAACACATTGTGACTGTCTGTGTGTGACACTGTGATCTTGTTTCACACATTGTGAGTGCCTGTGTGTGACAATGTGATTTTGTTTAACACATTGTGAGTGTCTGTGTGTGACATTTAGATTTTGTTTAACACATTGTGAGTGTCTGTGTGTGACACTGCGATCTTGTTTACCACATTGTGAGTGTCTGTGTGTGACAATGTGATTTTGTTTAACACATTGTGAGTGTCTGTGTGTGACATTTAGATTTTGTTTAACACATTGTGAGTGGCTGTGTGTGACACTGTGATCTTGTTTAACACATTGTCAGTGTCTGTGTGTGACAATGTGATTTTGTTTAACACATTGTGAGTGCCTGTGTGTGAAACTGTGATCTTGTTTAACACATTGTGAGTGTCTGTGTGTGACACTGTGATCTTGTTTAACACATTGTGAGTGTCTGTGTGTGACTTTGTGATTTTGTTCAACGCATTGTGAGTGTCTTTGTTTGACACTGTGATCTTATTTAACACATTGTGAGTGTCTGTGTGTGACATTTAGATTTTGTTTAACACATTGTGAGTGTCTGTGTGTGACACTGCGATCTTGTTTAACACATTGTGAGTGTCTGTGTGTGACACTGTGATCTTGTTTAACACATTGTGAGTGTCTGTGTGTGACACTGTGATCTTGTTTAACTCATTGTGAGTGTCTGTGTGTGACATTTAGATTTTGTTTAACACATTGTGAGTGTCTGTGTGTGACACTGCGATCTTGTTTAACACATTGTGAGTGTATGTGTGTGACACTGTGATCTTGTTTAACACGTTGTGAGTGTCTGTGTGTGACACTGTGATCTTGTTTAACACTTTGTGAGGGTCTGTGTGTGACATTGTGATTTTGTTGAGCACATTGTGAGTGTCTGTGTGTAACACTGTGATCTTGTTTAACACATTGTGACTGTCTGTGTGTGACACTGTGATCTTGTTTAACACATTGTGAGTGCCTGTGTGTGACACTGTGATCTTGTTTAACACATTGTGAGTGTCTGTTGGTGACATTTAGATTTTGTTTAACACATTGTGAGTGTCTGTGTGTGACACTGTGATCTTGTTTAACACATTGTGAGAGTCGGTGCGTGACACGGTGATCACGTTTAACACATTTTGAGTATCAGTGTGTGACACTGTAATCTTGTTTAACACATTGTGAGTGTCTGTGTGTGACACTGCGATCTTGTTTAACACATTGTGAGTGTCTGTGCGTGACAATGTGATTTTGTTTAACGCATTGTGAGTGTCTGTGTGTGACATTTAGATTTTGTTTAACACATTGTGAGTGGCTGTGTGTGACACTGTGATCTTGTTTAACACATTGTGAGTGTCTGTGTGTGACAATGTGATTTTGTTTAACACATTGTGAGTGCCTGTGTGTGAAACTGTGATCTTGTTTAACACATTGTGAGTGTCTGTGTGTGACACTGTGATCTTGTTTAACACATTGTGAGTGTCTGTGTGTGACTTTGTGATTTTGTTCAACACATTGTGAGTGTCTTTGTTTGACACTGTGATCTTATTTAACACATTGTGAGTGTCTGTGTGTGACATTTAGATTTTGTTTAACACATTGTGAGTGTCTGTGTGTGACACTGCGATCTTGTTTAACACATTGTGAGTGTCTGTGTGTGACACTGTGATCTTGTTTAACACATTGTGAGTGTCTGTGTGTGACACTGTGATCTTGTTTAACACATTGTGAGTGTCTGTGTGTGACATTTAGATTTTGTTTAACACATTGTGAGTGTCTGTGTGTGACACTGCGATCTTGTTTAACACATTGTGAGTGCCTGTGTGTGACACTGTGATCTTGTTTAACACATTGTGAGTGTCTGTGTGTGACACTGTGATCTTGTTTAACACTTTGTGAGGGTCTGTGTGTGACATTGTGATTTTGTTTAACACATTGTGAGTGCCTGTGTGTGACACTGTGATCTTGTTTAACACATTGTGACTGTCTGTGTGTGACACTGTGATCTTGTTTAACACATTGTGAGTGCCTGTGTGTGACACTGTGATCTTGTTTAACACATTGTGAGTGTCTGTTGGTGACATTTAGATTTTGTTTAACACATTGTGAGTGTCTGTGTGTGACACTGTGATCTTGTTTAACACATTGTGAGAGTCGGTGCGTGACACGGTGATCACGTTTAACACATTTTGAGTGTCAGTGTGTGACACTGTAATCTTGTTTAACACATTGTGAGTGTCTGTGTGTGACACTGTTATCTCGTTTAACACATTCTGAGTGTCTGTGTGTGACACTGTGATCTTGATTAACACATTGTGAGTGTCTGTGTGTGACAATGTGATTTTGTTTAACACATTGTGAGTGTCTGTGTGTGAAACTGTGATCTTGTTTAACACATTGTGAGTGTCTGTGTGTGACTTTGTGATTTTGTTTAACACATTGTGAGAGTCTGTGTGTGACACTGTGATTTGTTTAACACATTGTGAGTGTCTGTGTGTGATGCTGTGATCTTGTTCAACACATTGTGAGTGTCTGTGTGGAACAATGTGATTTTGTTTAACACATTGTGAGTGTCTGTGTGTAACATTGTGATCTTTTGAACACATTTTGAGTGTCTGTGTGTGACACTATGATCACGTTTAACACATTGTGAGTGACTGTGTGTGACACTGTGATCTTGTTTAACACAACGTGAGTGTCTGTGTGTGAAACTGTGATCTTGTTTAAACATTGTGAATGTCTGTGTGTGACACTGTGATCTTGTTTAACACATTGTGAGTGCCTGTGTGTGACACTGTGATCTTGTTTAACACATTGTGAGTGTCTGTTGGTGACATTTAGATTTTGTTTAACACATTGTGAGTGTCTGTGTGTGACACTGTGATCTTGTTTAACACATTGTGAGAGTCGGTGCGTGACACGGTGATCACGTTTAACACATTTTGAGTGTCAGTGTGTGACACTGTAATCTTGTTTAACACATTCTGAGTGTCTGTGTGTGACACTGTGATCTTGATTAACACATTGTGAGTGTCTGTTTGTGACATTTAGATTTTGTTTAACACATTGTGAGTGTCTGTGTGTGAAACTGTGATCTTGTTTAACACATTGTGAGTGTCTGTGTGTGACTTTGTGATTTTGTTTAACACATTGTGAGAGTCTGTGTGTGACACTGTGATCTTGTTTAACACATTGTGAGTGTCTGTGTGTGACACTGTGATCTTGTTTAACACATTGTGAGTGTCTGTGTGTGAAACTGTGATCTTGTTTAACACATTGTGAGTGTCTGTGTGTGACACTGTGATCTTGGTTAACACATTGTGAGTGACTGTGTGTGACACTGTGATCTTGTTTAACACAACGTGAGTGTCTGTGTGTGAAACTGTGATCTTGTTTAAACATTGTGAATGTCTGTGTGTGAAACTGTGATCTTGTTTAACCCATTGTGAGTGTCTGTGTGTGACACTGTGATCTTGTTTAACACATTGTGAGTGCCTGTGTGTGATACTGTGATCTTGTTTAAACATTGTGAGTGCCTGTGTGTGACACTATGATCTCGTTTAACACATTGTGAGTGTCTGTGTGTGACACTGTGATCTTGTTTAAACATTGTGAGTGTCTGTGTGTGAAACTGTGATCTTGTTTAACACATTGTGAGTGTCTGTGTGTGACACTGTGATCTTGGTTAACACATTGTGAGTGCCTGTTTGTGACACTGTGATCTTGTTTAACACGTTGTGAGTGCCTGTTTGTGACACTGTGATCTTGTTTAACAGATTGTGAGTGTCTGTGAAACTGTGATCTTGTTTAACACATTGTGAGTGTCTGTGTGTGACACTGTGATCACGTTTAACACATTGTGAGTGTCTGTGTGTGACAATGTCATTTTGTTTAACACATTGTGTGTGTCTGTGTGTGACAATGTGATTTTGATTAACACATTGTGAGTTTCTGTGTGTGACACTGTGATCATGTTTAACACATTGTGAGTGTCTGTGTGTGACGCTGTGATCACGTTTAACACATTGTTAGTGTCTGTGTGTGACACTGTGATCATGTTTAACACGTTGTGAGTGCCTGTTTGTGACACTGTGATCTTGTTTAACAGATTGTGAGTGTCTGTGAAACTGTGATCTTGTTTAACACATTGTGAGTGTCTGTGTGTGACACTGTGATCACGTTTAACACTTTGTGAGTGTCTGTGTGTGACACTGTGATCTTGTTTAACTCATTGTGAGTGTGTGTGTGTGACTTTGTGATTTTGTTTAACACATTGTGTGTGTCTGTGTGTGACAATGTGATTTTGATTAACACATTGTGAGTTTCTGTGTGTGACACTGTGATCACGTTTAACACATTGTGAGTGTCTGTGTGTGACACTGTGATCACGTTTAACACATTGTTAGTGTCTGTGTGTGACACTGTGATCATGTTTAACACATTGAGAGTGTCTGTGTGTGACGATGTCATTTTGTTTAACACATTGTGAGTGTCTGTGTGTGACTTTTTGATTTTGTTTAACACATTGTGTGAATGTGTGTGTGACACTGTGATCTTGTTTAACACATTGTGAGTGTCTGTGTGTGACACTGCGATCTTGTTTAACACATTGTGAGTGCCTGTGTGTGACACTGTGATCTTGTTTAACACATTGTGAGTGTCTGTTTGTGACACTGTGATCTTGTTGAACACATTGTGAGTGTCTGTGTGTGACACTGTGATCTTGTTTAACACATTGTGAGTGTCTGTGTGTGACACTGTTAACTTGTTTAACACATTGTGAGTGCCTGTGTGTGACACTGTGATCTTGTTTAACACATTGTGAGTTTCTGTTTGTGACACTGTGATCTTGTTTAACACATTGTGAGTGTCTGTGTGTGACACTGTGATCTTGTTTAACACATTGTGAGTGTCTGTGTGTGACACTGTGATCTTGTTTAACACATTGTGAGTGTCTGTGTGTGACAATGTGATTTTGTTTAACACATTGTGAGTGTCTGTATGTGACATTTAGATTTTGTTTAACACATTGTGAGTGTCTGTGTGTGACACTGTGATCTTGTTTAACACATTGTGAGTGTCTGTGTGTGACAATGTGATTTTGTTTCACACATTGTGAGTGTCTGTGTGTGACTTTGTGATTTTGTTTAACACATTGTGAGTGTCTTTGTGTGACACTGTGATCTTGTTTAACACATTGTGAGTGTCTGTGTGTGAAACTGTGATCTTGTTTAACACATTGTGAGTGTCTGTGTGTGACACTGTGATCTTGTTTAACACATTGTGAGTGTCTGTGTGTGACTTTGTGATTTTGTTTAACACATTGTGAGTGTCTTTGTGTGACACTGTGATCTTGTTTAACACATTGTGAGTGTCTGTGTGTGATATTGTGAATTTCATTAACACATTGTGAGTGTCTGTGTGTGACACTGTGATCTTATTTAACTCATTGTGAGTGCCTGTGCGTGACACTGTGATCATGTTTAACACATTGTGAGTGTCTGTGTGTGACACTGTGATCTTGGTTAACACATTGTGAGTGTCTGTGTGTGACTTTGTGATTTTGTTTAACACATTGTGAGTGTCTGTGTGTGACACTGTGATCTTGTTTAACACATTGTGAGTGTCTGTGTGTGACACTGTGATCTTGTTTAACACTTTGTGAGGGTCTGTGTGTGACATTGTGATTTTGTTGAGCACATTGTGAGTGCCTGTGTGTGACACTGTGATCTTGTTTAACACGTTGTGACTGTCTGTGTGTGACACTGTGATCTTGTTTAACACATTGTGAGTGTCTGTTTGTGACATTTAGATTTTGTTTAACACATTGTAAGTGTCTGTGTGTGACACTGTGATCTTGTTTAACACATTGTGAGTGTCTGTGTGTGACACTGTGATCTTGTTTAACACATTGTGAGAGTCGGTGCGTGACACGGTGATCACGTTTAACACATTTTGAGTGTCAGTGTGTGACACTGTAATCTTGTT
Organism: Chiloscyllium punctatum; assembly: GCF_047496795.1. Classification (NCBI taxonomy): domain Eukaryota; kingdom Metazoa; phylum Chordata; class Chondrichthyes; order Orectolobiformes; family Hemiscylliidae; genus Chiloscyllium; species Chiloscyllium punctatum. The sequence continues at coordinate 36,470 of NC_092764.1, read as the reverse complement.
TAACACATTGTGAGTGTCTGTGTGTGACTTTGTGATTTTGTTTAACACATTGTGAGTGGCTGTGTGTGACACTGTGATCTTGATTAACACATTGTGAGTGTCTGTGTGTGACAATGTGATTTTGTTCAACACATTGTGAGTGTCTGTGTGTGAAACTGTGATCTTGTTTAACACATTGTGAGTGTCTGTGTGTGACACTGTGATCTTGTTTAACTCATTGTGAGTGTCTGTGTGTGACTTTGTGATTTTGTTTAACACATTGTGAGAGTCTGTGTGTGACACTGTGATCTTGTTTAACACATTGTGAGTGTCTGTGTGTGACTTTGTGATTTTGTTTAACACATTGTGAGAGTCTGTGTGTGACACTGTGATTTTGTTTAACACATTGTGAGTGTCTGTGTGTGATGCAGTGATCTTGTTCAACACATTGTGAGTGTCTGTGTGTTACACTGTGATCACGTTTAACACATTTATAGTGTCTGTGTGGAACAATGTGATTTTGTTTAACTCATTGGGAGTGTCTGTGTGTAACATTGTGATCTTGTTGAACACATTTTGAGTGTCTGTGTGTGACACTATGATCACGTTTAACACATTGTGAGTGACTGTGTGTGACACTGTGATCTTGTTTAACACAACGTGAGTGTTTGTGTGTGAAACTGAGATCTTATTTAACACATTGTGAGTGTCTGTGTGTGACACTGTGATCTTGTTTAACACATTGTGAGTGTCTGCGTGTGACAATGTGATTTTGTTTAACACATTGTGAGTGTCTGTGTGTGACAATGTGATTTTGTTTAACACATTGAGAGTGTCTGTGTGTGACATTTAGATTTTGTTTAACACATTGTGAGTGGCTGTGTGTGACACTGTGATCTTGTTTAACACATTGTGAGTGTCTGTGTGTGATACTGTGATCTTGTTTAAACATTGTGAGTGCCTGTGTGTGACACTATGATCTTGTTTAACACATTGTGAGTGTCTGTGTGTGACACTGTGATCTTGTTTAAACATTGTGAGTGTCTGTGTGTGAAACTGTGATCTAATTTAACAAATTGTGAGTGTCTGTGTGTGACACTGTGATCTTGTTTAACACATTGTGAGTGCCTGTTTGTGACACTGTGATCTTGTTTAACACGTTGTGAGTGCCTGTTTGTGACACTGTGATCTTGTTTAACAGATTGTGAGTGTCTGTGAAACTGTGATCTTGTTTAACACATTGTGAGTGTCTGTGTGTGACACTGTGATCACGTTTAACACATTGTGAGTGTCTGTGTGTGACACTGTGATCATGTTTAACACATTGAGAGTGTCTGTGTGTGACGATGTCATTTTGTTTAACACATTGTGTGTGTTTGTGTGTGACACTGTGATCTTGTTTTAACACATTGTGACTGTCTGTGTGTGAAATTGTGATTTTGTTGAGCACATTGTGACTGTCTGTGTGTGACAATGTGATTTTGTTTAACACATTGTGAGTGTCTGTGTGTGAGACTGTGATCTTGTTTAACACATTGTTAGTGTCTGTGTGTGACACTGTGATCATGTTTAACACATTGAGAGTGTCTGTGTGTGACGATGTCATTTTGTTTAACACATTGTGAGTGTCTGTGTGTGACATTTAGATTTTGTTTAACACATTGTGAGTGTCTGTGTGTGACACTGTGATCTTGTTTAACACATTGTGAGTGCCTGTTTGTGACACTGTGATCTTGTTGAACACATTGTGAGTGTCTGTGTGTGACACTGTGATCTTGGTTAACACATTGTGAGTGTCTGTGTGTGACACTGTTATCTTGTTTAACACATTGTGAGTGCCTGTGTGTGACACTGTGATCTTGTTTAACACATTGTGAGTGTCTGTTTGTGACACTGTGATCTTGTTTAACACATTGTGAGTGTCTGTGTGTGACACTGTGATCTTGTTTAACACATTGTGAGTGTCTTGTGTGACACTGTGATCGTGTTTCTCACATTGTGAGTGTCTGTTTGTGACACTGTGATCTTGTTTAACACATTGTGAGTGTCTGTGTGTGACACTGTGATCTTGTTTAACACATTGTGAGTGTCTTGTGTGACACTGTGATCTTGTTTAACACATTGTGAGTGCCTGTGTGTGACACTGTGATCTTGTTTAACACATTGTGAGTGTCTGTGTGTGACAATGTGATTTTGTTTAACACATTGTGAGTGTCTGTATGTGACATTTAGATTTTGTTTAACACATTGTGAGTGTCTGTGTGTGCCACTGTGATCTTGTTTAACACATTGTGAGTGTCTGTGTGTGACAATGTGATTTTGTTTAACACATTGTGAGTGTCTGTATGTGACATTTAGATTTTGTTTAACACATTGTGAGTGTCTGTGTGTGACACTGTGATCTTGTTTAACACATTGTGAGTGTCTGTGTGTGACAATGTGATTTTGTTTAACACATTGTGAGTGTCTGTATGTGACATTTAGATTTTGTTTAACACATTGTGAGTGTCTGTGTGTGCCACTGTGATCTTGTTTAACACATTGTGAGTGTCTGTGTGTGACAATGTGATTTTGTTTAACACATTGTGAGTGTCTGTGTGTGAAACTGTGATCTTGTTTAACACATTGTGGGGGTCTGTGTGTGACACTGTGATCTTGTTTAACACATTGTGAGTGTCTGTGTGTGACTTTGTGATTTTGTTTAACACATTGTGAGTGTCTTTGTGTGACACTGTGATCTTGTTTAACACATTGTGAGTGTCTGTGTGTGATATTGTGAATTTCATTAACACATTGTGAGTGTCTGTGTGTGACACTGTGATCTTATTTAACTCATTGTGAGTGCCTGTGTGTGACACTGTGATCTTGTTTAACACATTGTGAGTGTCTGTGTGTGACTTTGTGATTTTGTTTAACACATTGTGAGTGTCTGTGTGTGACACTGTGATCTTGTTTAACACTTTGTGAGGATCTGTGTGTGACATTGTGATTTTGTTGAGCACATTGTGAGTGCCTGTGTGTGACACTGTGATCTTGTTTAACACATTGTGACTGTCTGTGTGTGACACTGTGATCTTGTTTAACACATTGTGAGTGCCTGTGTGTGACACTGTGATCATGTTTAGCACATTGTGAGTGTCTGTTTGTGACATTTAGATTTTGTTTAACACATTGTGAGTGTCTGTGTGTGACACTGTGATCTTGTTTAACACATTGTGAGAGTCGGTGCGTGACACGGTGATCACGTTTAACACATTTTGAGGGTCAGTGTGTGACACTGTAATCTTGTTTAACACATTGAGAGTGTCTGTGTGTGACACTGTTATCTCGTTTAACACATTCTGAGTGTCTGTGTGTGACACTGTGATCTTGATTAACACATTGTGAGTGTCTGTGTGTGACAATGTGATTTTGTTTAACACATTGTGAATGTCTGTGTGTGAAACTGTGATCTTGTTTAACACATTGTGAGTGTCTGTGTGTGACACTGTGATCTTGTTTAACTCATTGTGAGTGTCTGTGTGTGACTTTGTGATTTTGTTTAACACATTGTGAGAGTCTGTGTGTGACACTGTGATCTTGTTTAACTCATTGTGAGTGTCTGTGTGTGACTTTGTGATTTTGTTTAACACATTGTGAGAGTCTGTGTGTGACACTGTGATCTTGTTTAACACATTGTGAGTGTCTGTGTGTGACTTTGTGATTTTGTTTAACACATTGTGAGAGTCTGTGTGTGACACTGTGATCTTGTTTAACTCATTGTGAGTGTCTGTGTGTGACTTTGTGATTTTGTTTAACACATTGTGAGAGTCTGTGTGTGACACTGTGATCTTGTTTAACACATTGTGAGTGTCTGTGTGTGACTTTGTGATTTTGTTTAACACATTGTGAGTGTCTGTGTGTGATGCTGTGATCTTGTTTAACACATTGTGAGTGTCTGTGTGTGATGCAGTGATCTTGTTCAACACATTGTGAGTGTCTGTGTGTGACACTGTGATCTTGTTTAACTCATTGTGAGTGTCTGTGTGTGACTTTGTGATTTTGTTTAACACATTGTGAGAGTCTGTGTGTGACACTGTGATCTTGTTTAACACATTGTGAGTGTCTGTGTGTGACTTTGTGATTTTGGTTAACACATTGTGAGTGTCTGTGTGTGATGCTGTGATCTTGTTTAACACATTGTGAGTGTCTGTGTGTGATGCAGTGATCTTGTTCAACACATTGTGAGTGTCTGTGTGTTACACTGTGATCACGTTTAACACATTGGGAGTGTCTGTGTGTAACATTGTGATCTTGTTGAACACATTTTGAGTGTCTGTGTGTGACACTATGATCACGTTTAACACATTGTGAGTGACTGTGTGTGACACTGTGATCTTGTTTAACACAACGTGAGTGTCTGTGTGTGAAACTGTGATCTTGTTTAACACATTGTGAGTGTCTGTGTGTGACACTGTGATCTTGTTTAACACATTGTGAGTGTCTGTGTGTGACACTGTGATCTTGTTTAACACATTGTGAGTGTCTTTGTGTGACACTGTGATCTTGTTTAACACATTGTGACTGTCTGTGTGTGATATTGTGAATTTCATTAACACATTGTGAGTGTCTGTGTTTGACACTGTGATCTTATTTAACTCATTGTGAGTGTCTGTGTGTGAGTTTGTGATTTTGTTTTACACATTGTGAGTGTCTGTGTGTGACACTGTGATCTTGTTTAACACATTGTGAGTGTCTGTGTGTGACATTTAGATTTTGTTTAACACATTGTGAGTGTCTGTGTGTGACACTGCGATCTTGTTTAACACATTGTGAGTGTCTGTGTGTGACACTGTGATCTTGTTTAACACATTGTGAGTGTCTGTGTGTGACACTGTGATCTTGTTTAACACATTGTGAGTGCCTGTGTGTGACACTGTGATCTTGTTTAACACATTGTGACTGTCTGTGTGTGACACTGTGATCTTGTTTAACACATTGTGAGTGCCTGTGTGTGACACTGTGATCTTGTTTAACACATTGTGAGTGTCTGTGTGTGACAATGTCATTTTGTTTAACACATTGTGTGTGTCTGTGTGTGACAATGTGATTTTGATTAACACATTGTGAGTTTCTGTGTGTGACACTGTGATCATGTTTAACACATTGTGAGTGTCTGTGTGTGACGCTGTGATCACGTTTAACACATTGTTAGTGTCTGTGTGTGACACTGTGATCATGTTTAACACGTTGTGAGTGCCTGTTTGTGACACTGTGATCTTGTTTAACAGATTGTGAGTGTCTGTGAAACTGTGATCTTGTTTAACACATTGTGAGTGTCTGTGTGTGACACTGTGATCACGTTTAACACTTTGTGAGTGTCTGTGTGTGACACTGTGATCTTGTTTAACTCATTGTGAGTGTGTGTGTGTGACTTTGTGATTTTGTTTAACACATTGTGTGTGTCTGTGTGTGACAATGTGATTTTGATTAACACATTGTGAGTTTCTGTGTGTGACACTGTGATCACGTTTAACACATTGTGAGTGTCTGTGTGTGACACTGTGATCACGTTTAACACATTGTTAGTGTCTGTGTGTGACACTGTGATCATGTTTAACACATTGAGAGTGTCTGTGTGTGACGATGTCATTTTGTTTAACACATTGTGAGAGTCTGTGTGTGACTTTTTGATTTTGTTTAACACATTGTGTGAATGTGTGTGTGACACTGTGATCTTGTTTAACACATTGTGAGTGTCTGTGTGTGACACTGCGATCTTGTTTAACACATTGTGAGTGCCTGTGTGTGACACTGTGATCTTGTTTAACACATTGTGAGTGTCTGTTTGTGACACTGTGATCTTGTTGAACACATTGTGAGTGTCTGTGTGTGACACTGTGATCTTGTTTAACACATTGTGAGTGTCTGTGTGTGACACTGTTAACTTGTTTAACACATTGTGAGTGCCTGTGTGTGACACTGTGATCTTGTTTAACACATTGTGAGTTTCTGTTTGTGACACTGTGATCTTGTTTAACACATTGTGAGTGTCTGTGTGTGACACTGTGATCTTGTTTAACACATTGTGAGTGTCTGTGTGTGACACTGTGATCTTGTTTAACACATTGTGAGTGTCTGTGTGTGACAATGTGATTTTGTTTAACACATTGTGAGTGTCTGTATGTGACATTTAGATTTTGTTTAACACATTGTGAGTGTCTGTGTGTGACACTGTGATCTTGTTTAACACATTGTGAGTGTCTGTGTGTGACAATGTGATTTTGTTTCACACATTGTGAGTGTCTGTGTGTGAAACTGTGATCTTGTTTAACACATTGTGAGTGTCTGTGTGTGACACTGTGATCTTGTTTAACACATTGTGAGTGTCTGTGTGTGACTTTGTGATTTTGTTTAACACATTGTGAGTGTCTTTGTATGACACTGTGATCTTGTTTAACACATTGTGAGTGTCTGTGTGTGATATTGTGAATTTCATTAACACATTGTGAGTGTCTGTGTGTGACACTGTGATCTTATTTAACTCATTGTGAGTGCCTGTGCGTGACACTGTGATCATGTTTAACACATTGTGAGTGTCTGTGTGTGACACTGTGATCTTGGTTAACACATTGTGAGTGTCTGTGTGTGACTTTGTGATTTTGTTTAACACATTGTGAGTGTCTGTGTGTGACACTGTGATCTTGTTTAACACATTGTGAGTGTCTGTGTGTGACACTGTGATCTTGTTTAACACTTTGTGAGGGTCTGTGTGTGACATTGTGATTTTGTTGAGCACATTGTGAGTGCCTGTGTGTGACACTGTGATCTTGTTTAACACGTTGTGACTGTCTGTGTGTGACACTGTGATCTTGTTTAACACATTGTGAGTGTCTGTTTGTGACATTTAGATTTTGTTTAACACATTGTAAGTGTCTGTGTGTGACACTGTGATCTTGTTTAACACATTGTGAGTGTCTGTGTGTGACACTGTGATCTTGTTTAACACATTGTGAGAGTCGGTGCGTGACACGGTGATCACGTTTAACACATTTTGAGTGTCAGTGTGTGACACTGTAATCTTGTTTAACACATTGTGAGTGTCTGTGTGTGACTTTGTGATTTTGTTTAACACATTGTGAGTGGCTGTGTGTGACACTGTGATCTTGATTAACACATTGTGAGTGTCTGTGTGTGACAATGTGATTTTGTTCAACACATTGTGAGTGTCTGTGTGTGAAACTGTGATCTTGTTTAACACATTGTGAGTGTCTGTGTGTGACACTGTGATCTTGTTTAACTCATTGTGAGTGTCTGTGTGTGACTTTGTGATTTTGTTTAACACATTGTGAGAGTCTGTGTGTGACACTGTGATCTTGTTTAACACATTGTGAGTGTCTGTGTGTGACTTTGTGATTTTGTTTAACACATTGTGAGAGTCTGTGTGTGACACTGTGATTTTGTTTAACACATTGTGAGTGTCTGTGTGTGATGCAGTGATCTTGTTCAACACATTGTGAGTGTCTGTGTGTTACACTGTGATCACGTTTAACACATTTCTAGTGTCTGTGTGGAACAATGTGATTTTGTTTAACTCATTGGGAGTGTCTGTGTGTAACATTGTGATCTTGTTGAACACATTTTGAGTGTCTGTGTGTGACACTATGATCACGTTTAACACATTGTGAGTGACTGTGTGTGACACTGTGATCTTGTTTAACACAACGTGAGTGTTTGTGTGTGAAACTGAGATCTTATTTAACACATTGTGAGTGTCTGTGTGTGACACTGTGATCTTGTTTAACACATTGTGAGTGTCTGCGTGTGACAATGTGATTTTGTTTAACACATTGTGAGTGTCTGTGTGTGACAATGTGATTTTGTTTAACACATTGAGAGTGTCTGTGTGTGACATTTAGATTTTGTTTAACACATTGTGAGTGGCTGTGTGTGACACTGTGATCTTGTTTAACACATTGTGAGTGTCTGTGTGTGATACTGTGATCTTGTTTAAACATTGTGAGTGCCTGTGTGTGACACTATGATCTTGTTTAACACATTGTGAGTGTCTGTGTGTGACACTGTGATCTTGTTTAAACATTGTGAGTGTCTGTGTGTGAAACTGTGATCTTGTTTAACACATTGTGAGTGTCTGTGTGTGACACTGTGATCTTGTTTAACACATTGTGAGTGCCTGTTTGTGACACTGTGATCTTGTTTAACACGTTGTGAGTGCCTGTTTGTGACACTGTGATCTTGTTTAACAGATTGTGAGTGTCTGTGAAACTGTGATCTTGTTTAACACATTGTGAGTGTCTGTGTGTGACACTGTGATCACGTTTAACACATTGTGAGTGTCTGTGTGTGACACTGTGATCATGTTTAACACATTGAGAGTGTCTGTGTGTGACGATGTCATTTTGTTTAACACATTGTGTGTGTTTGTGTGTGACACTGTGATCTTGTTTTAACACATTGTGACTGTCTGTGTGTGAAATTGTGATTTTGTTGAGCACATTGTGACTGTCTGTGTGTGACAATGTGATTTTGTTTAACACATTGTGAGTGTCTGTGTGTGAGACTGTGATCTTGTTTAACACATTGTTAGTGTCTGTGTGTGACACTGTGATCATGTTTAACACATTGAGAGTGTCTGTGTGTGACGATGTCATTTTGTTTAACACATTGTGAGTGTCTGTGTGTGACATTTAGATTTTGTTTAACACATTGTGAGTGTCTGTGTGTGACACTGTGATCTTGTTTAACACATTGTGAGTGTCTGTGTGTGACACTGTGATCTTGTTTAACACATTGTGAGTGTCTGTGTGTGACTTTTGATTTTGTTTAACACATTGTGTGAATGTGTGTGTGACACTGTGATCTTGTTTAACACATTGTGAGTGTCTGTGTGTGACACTGCGATCTTGTTTAACACATTGTGAGTGCCTGTGTGTGACACTGTGATCTTGTTTAACACATTGTGAGTGTCTGTTTGTGACACTGTGATCTTGTTGAACACATTGTGAGTGTCTGTGTGTGACACTGTGATCTTGGTTAACACATTGTGAGTGTCTGTGTGTGACACTGTTATCTTGTTTAACACATTGTGAGTGCCTGTGTGTGACACTGTGATCTTGTTTAACACATTGTGAGTGTCTGTTTGTGACACTGTGATCTTGTTTAACACATTGTGAGTGTCTGTGTGTGACACTGTGATCTTGTTTAACACATTGTGAGTGTCTTGTATGACACTGTGATCGTGTTTCACACATTGTGAGTGTCTGTTTGTGACACTGTGATCTTGTTTAACACATTGTGAGTGTCTGTGTGTGGCACTGTGATCTTGTTTAACACATTGTGAGTGTCTTGTGTGACACTGTGATCTTGTTTAACACATTGTGAGTGCCTGTGTGTGACACTGTGATCTTGTTTAACACATTGTGAGTGTCTGTGTGTGACAATGTGATTTTGTTTAACACATTGTGAGTGTCTGTATGTGACATTTAGATTTTGTTTAACACATTGTGAGTGTCTGTGTGTGCCACTGTGATCTTGTTTAACACATTGTGAGTGTCTGTGTGTGACAATGTGATTTTGTTTAACACATTGTGAGTGTCTGTGTGTGAAACTGTGATCTTGTTTAACACATTGTGGGGGTCTGTGTGTGACACTGTGATCTTGTTTAACACATTGTGAGTGTCTGTGTGTGACTTTGTGATTTTGTTTAACACATTGTGAGTGTCTTTGTGTGACACTGTGATCTTGTTTAACACATTGTGAGTGTCTGTGTGTGATATTGTGAATTTCATTAACACATTGTGAGTGTCTGTGTGTGACACTGTGATCTTATTTAACTCATTGTGAGTGCCTGTGTGTGACACTGTGATCTTGTTTAACACATTGTGAGTGTCTGTGTGTGACTTTGTGATTTTGTTTAACACATTGTGAGTGTCTGTGTGTGACACTGTGATCTTGTTTAACACTTTGTGAGGATCTGTGTGTGACATTGTGATTTTGTTGAGCACATTGTGAGTGCCTGTGTGTGACACTGTGATCTTGTTTAACACATTGTGACTGTCTGTGTGTGACACTGTGATCTTGTTTAACACATTGTGAGTGCCTGTGTGTGACACTGTGATCATGTTTAGCACATTGTGAGTGTCTGTTTGTGACATTTAGATTTTGTTTAACACATTGTGAGTGTCTGTGTGTGACACTGTGATCTTGTTTAACACATTGTGAGAGTCGGTGCGTGACACGGTGATCACGTTTAACACATTTTGAGTGTCAGTGTGTGACACTGTAATCTTGTTTAACACATTGAGAGTGTCTGTGTGTGACACTGTTATCTCGTTTAACACATTCTGAGTGTCTGTGTGTGACACTGTGATCTTGATTAACACATTGTGAGTGTCTGTGTGTGACAATGTGATTTTGTTTAACACATTGTGAGTGTCTGTGTGTGAAACTGTGATCTTGTTTAACACATTGTGAGTGTCTGTGTGTGACACTGTGATCTTGTTTAACTCATTGTGAGTGTCTGTGTGTGACTTTGTGATTTTGTTTAACACATTGTGAGAGTCTGTGTGTGACACTGTGATCTTGTTTAACTCATTGTGAGTGTCTGTGTGTGACTTTGTGATTTTGTTTAACACATTGTGAGAGTCTGTGTGTGACACTGTGATCTTGTTTAACACATTGTGAGTGTCTGTGTGTGACTTTGTGATTTTGTTTAACACATTGTGAGAGTCTGTGTGTGACACTGTGATCTTGTTTAACTCATTGTGAGTGTCTGTGTGTGACTTTGTGATTTTGTTTAACACATTGTGAGAGTCTGTGTGTGACACTGTGATGTTGTTTAACACATTGTGAGTGTCTGTGTGTGACTTTGTGATTTTGTTTAACACATTGTGAGTGTCTGTGTGTGATGCTGTGATCTTGTTTAACACATTGTGAGTGTCTGTGTGTGATGCAGTGATCTTGTTCAACACATTGTGAGTGTCTGTGTGTGACACTGTGATCTTGTTTAACTCATTGTGAGTGTCTGTGTGTGACACTGTGATCTTGTTTAACTCATTGTGAGTGTCTGTGTGTGACTTTGTGATTTTGTTTAACACATTGTGAGAGTCTGTGTGTGACACTGTGATCTTGTTTAACACATTGTGAGTGTCTGTGTGTGACTTTGTGATTTTGTTTAACACATTGTGAGTGTCTGTGTGTGATGCTGTGATCTTGTTTAACACATTGTGAGTGTCTGTGTGTGATGCAGTGATCTTGTTCAACACATTGTGAGTGTCTGTGTGTTACACTGTGATCACGTTTAACACATTGGGAGTGTCTGTGTGTAACATTGTGATCTTGTTGAACACATTTTGAGTGTCTGTGTGTGACACTATGATCACGTTTAACACATTGTGAGTGACTGTGTGTGACACTGTGATCTTGTTTAACACAACGTGAGTGTCTGTGTGTGAAACTGTGATCTTGTTTAACACATTGTGAGTGTCTGTGTGTGACACTGTGATCTTGTTTAACACATTGTGAGTGTCTGTGTGTGACACTGTGATATTGTTTAACTCATTGTGAGTGTCTTTGTGTGACACTGTGATCTTGTTTAACACATTGTGACTGTCTGTGTGTGATATTGTGAATTTCATTAACACATTGTGAGTGTCTGTGTGTGACACTGTGATCTTATTTAACTCATTGTGAGTGTCTGTGTGTGACTTTGTGATTTTGTTTTACACATTGTGAGTGTCTGTGTGTGACACTGTGATCTTGTTTAACACATTGTGAGTGTCTGTGTGTGACATTTAGATTTTGTTTAACACATTGTGAGTGTCTGTGTGTGACACTGCGATCTTGTTTAACACATTGTGAGTGTCTGTGTGTGACACTGTGATCTTGTTTAACACATTGTGAGTGTCTGTGTGTGACACTGTGATCTTGTTTAACACATTGTGAGTGCCTGTGTGTGACACTGTGATCTTGTTTAACACATTGTGACTGTCTGTGTGTGACACTGTGATCTTGTTTAACACATTGTGAGTGCCTGTGTGTGACACTGTGATCTTGTTTAACACATTGTGAGTGTCTGTTTGTGACATTTAGATTTTGTTTAACACATTGTGAGTGTCTGTGTGTGACACTGTGATCTTGTTTAACACATTGTGAGAGTCGGTGCGTGACACGGTGATCACGTTTAACACATTTTGAGTGTCAGTGTGTGACACTGTAATCTTGTTTAACACATTGTGAGTGTCTGTGTGTGACACTGTTATCTCGTTTAACACATTCTGAGTGTCTGTGTGTGACACTGTGATCTTGATTAACACGTTGTGAGTGTCTGTGTGTGACAATGTGATTTTGTTTAACACATTGTGAGTGTCTGTGTGTGAAACTGTGATCTTGTTTAACACATTGTGAGTGTCTGTGTGTGACACTGTGATCTTGTTTAACTCATTGTGAGTGTCTGTGTGTGACTTTGTCATTTTGTTTCACACATTGTGAGTGTCTTTGTGTGACACTGTGATCTTGTTTAACACATTGTGAGTGTCTGTGTGTGACTTTGTGATTTTGTTTAACACATTGTGAGAGTCTGTGTGTGACACTGTGATCTTGTTTAACACATTGTGAGTGTCTGTGTGTGATGCTGTGATCTTGTTCAACACACTGTGAGTGCCTGTGTGGAAAAATGTGATTTTGTTTAACTCATTGGGAGTGTCTGTGTGTAACATTGTGATCTTGTTGAACACATTTTGAGTGTCTGTGTGTGAAACTGTGATCTTGTTTAACACATTGTGAGTGTCTGTGTGTGACACTGTGATCTTGTTGAACACATTTTGAGTGTCTGTGTGTGAAACTGTGATCTTGTTTAACACATTGTGAGTGTCTGTGTGTGACAGTGTGATCTTGTTTAACACAACGTGAGTGTCTGTGTGTGAAACTGTGATCTTGTTTTAACATTGTGAGTGTCTGTGTGTGAAACTGTGATCTTGTTTAACACATTGTGAGTGTCTGTGCGTGACACTGTGATCTTGTTTAACCCATAGTGAGTGTCTGTGTGTGACACTGTGATCTTGTTTAACACATTGTGAGTGCCTGTGTGTGATACTGTGATCTTGTTTAAACATTGTGAGTGCCTGTGTGTGACACTATGATCTCGTTTAACACATTGTGAGTGTCTGTGTGTGACAATGTGATCTTGTTTAAACATTGTGAGTGGCTGTGTGTGAAACTGTGATCTTGTTTAACACATTGTGAGTGTCCGTGTGTGACACTGTGATCTTGTTTAACATATTGTGAGTGCCTGTTTGTGACACTGTGATCTTGTTTAACACGTTGTGAGTGCCTGTTTGTGACACTGTGATCTTGTTTAACAGATTGTGAGTGTCTGTGAAACTGTGATCTTGTTTAACACATTGTGAGTGTCTGTGTGTGACACTGTGATCACGTTTAACACATTGTGAGTGTCTGTGTGTGACACTGTGATCATGTTAAACACATTGAGAGTGTCTGTGTGTGACGATGTCATTTTGTTTAACACTTTGTGAGTGTCTGTGTGTGACACTGTGATCTTGTTTAACTCATTGTGAGTGTGTGTGTGTGACTTTGTGATTTTGTTTAACAAATTGTGTGTGTTTGTGTGTGACACTGGATCTTGTTTTAACACATTGTGACTGTCTGTGTGTGACATTGTGATTTTGTTGAGCACATTGTGACTGTCTGTGTGTGACAATGTGATTTTGAGTAACACATTGTGAGTTTCTGTGTGTGACACTGTGATCACGTTTAACACATTGTGAGTGTCTGTGTGTGACACTGTGATCACGTTTAACACATTGTGAGTGTCTGTGTGTGACACTGTGATCATGTTTAACACATTGAGAGTGTCTGTGTGTGACGATGTCATTTTGTTGAACACATTGTGAGTGTCTGTGTGTGACATTTAGATTTTGTTTAACACATTGTGAGTGTCTGTGTGTGACACTGTGATCCTGTTTAACACATTGTGAGTGTCTGTGTGTGACACTGTGATCTTGTTTAACACATTGTGAGTGTCTGTGTGTGACTTTTTGATTTTGTTTAACACATTGTGAGTGGCTGTGTGTGACACTGTGATCTTGATTAACACATTGTGAGTGTCTGTGTGTGACAATGTGATTTTGTTCAACACATTGTGAGTGTCTGTGTGTGAAACTGTGATCTTGTTTAACACATTGTGAGTGTCTGTGTGTGACACTGTGATCTTGTTTAACTCATTGTGAGTGTCTGTGTGTGACTTTGTGATTTTGTTTAACACATTGTGAGAGTCTGTGTGTGACACTGTGATCTTGTTTAACACATTGTGAGTGTCTGTGTGTGACTTTGTGATTTTGTTTAACACATTGTGAGAGTCTGTGTGTGACACTGTGATTTTGTTTAACACATTGTGAGTGTCTGTGTGTGATGCAGTGATCTTGTTCAACACATTGTGAGTGTCTGTGTGTTACACTGTGATCACGTTTAACACATTTATAGTGTCTGTGTGGAACAATGTGATTTTGTTTAACTCATTGGGAGTGTCTGTGTGTAACATTGTGATCTTGTTGAACACATTTTGAGTGTCTGTGTGTGACACTATGATCACGTTTAACACATTGTGAGTGACTGTGTGTGACACTGTGATCTTGTTTAACACAACGTGAGTGTTTGTGTGTGAAACTGAGATCTTATTTAACACATTGTGAGTGTCTGTGTGTGACACTGTGATCTTGTTTAACACATTGTGAGTGTCTGCGTGTGACAATGTGATTTTGTTTAACACATTGTGAGTGTCTGTGTGTGACAATGTGATTTTGTTTAACACATTGAGAGTGTCTGTGTGTGATGCTGTGATCTTGTTTAACACATTGTGAGTGTCTGTGTGTGATGCAGTGATCTTGTTTAACACATTGTGAGTGTCTGTGTGTGATACTGTGATCTTGTTTAAACATTGTGAGTGCCTGTGTGTGACACTATGATCTTGTTTAACACATTGTGAGTGTCTGTGTGTGACACTGTGATCTTGTTTAAACATTGTGAGTGTCTGTGTGTGAAACTGTGATCTTGTTTAACACATTGTGAGTGTCTGTGTGTGACACTGTGATCTTGTTTAACACATTGTGAGTGCCTGTTTGTGACACTGTGATCTTGTTTAACACGTTGTGAGTGCCTGTTTGTGACACTGTGATCTTGTTTAACAGATTGTGAGTGTCTGTGAAACTGTGATCTTGTTTAACACATTGTGAGTGTCTGTGTGTGACACTGTGATCACGTTTAACACATTGTGAGTGTCTGTGTGTGACACTGTGATCATGTTTAACACATTGAGAGTGTCTGTGTGTGACGATGTCATTTTGTTTAACACATTGTGTGTGTTTGTGTGTGACACTGTGATCTTGTTTTAACACATTGTGACTGTCTGTGTGTGAAATTGTGATTTTGTTGAGCACATTGTGACTGTCTGTGTGTGACAATGTGATTTTGTTTAACACATTGTGAGTGTCTGTGTGTGAGACTGTGATCTTGTTTAACACATTGTTAGTGTCTGTGTGTGACACTGTGATCATGTTTAACACATTGAGAGTGTCTGTGTGTGACGATGTCATTTTGTTTAACACATTGTGAGTGTCTGTGTGTGACATTTAGATTTTGTTTAACACATTGTGAGTGTCTGTGTGTGACACTGTGATCTTGTTTAACACATTGTGAGTGTCTGTGTGTGACACTGTGATCTTGTTTAACACATTGTGAGTGTCTGTGTGTGACTTTTTGATTTTGTTTAACACATTGTGTGAATGTGTGTGTGACACTGTGATCTTGTTTAACACATTGTGAGTGTCTGTGTGTGACACTGCGATCTTGTTTAACACATTGTGAGTGCCTGTGTGTGACACTGTGATCTTGTTTAACACATTGTGAGTGTCTGTTTGTGACACTGTGATCTTGTTGAACACATTGTGAGTGTCTGTGTGTGACACTGTGATCTTGGTTAACACATTGTGAGTGTCTGTGAGTGACACTGTTATCTTGTTTAACACATTGTGAGTGCCTGTGTGTGACACTGTGATCTTGTTTAACACATTGTGAGTGTCTGTTTGTGACACTGTGATCTTGTTTAACACATTGTGAGTGTCTGTGTGTGACACTGTGATCTTGTTTAACACATTGTGAGTGTCTTGTGTGACACTGTGATCGTGTTTCACACATTGTGAGTGTCTGTTTGTGACACTGTGATCTTGTTTAACACATTGTGAGTGTCTGTGTGTGGCACTGTGATCTTGTTTAACACATTGTGAGTGTCTTGTGTGACACTGTGATCTTGTTTAACACATTGTGAGTGCCTGTGTGTGACACTGTGATCTTGTTTAACACATTGTGAGTGTCTGTGTGTGACAATGTGATTTTGTTTAACACATTGTGAGTGTCTGTATGTGACATTTAGATTTTGTTTAACACATTGTGAGTGTCTGTGTGTGCCACTGTGATCTTGTTTAACACATTGTGAGTGTCTGTGTGTGACAATGTGATTTTGTTTAACACATTGTGAGTGTCTGTGTGTGAAACTGTGATCTTGTTTAACACATTGTGGGGGTCTGTGTGTGACACTGTGATCTTGTTTAACACATTGTGAGTGTCTGTGTGTGACTTTGTGATTTTGTTTAACACATTGTGAGTGTCTTTGTGTGACACTGTGATCTTGTTTAACACATTGTGAGTGTCTGTGTGTGATATTGTGAATTTCATTAACACATTGTGAGTGTCTGTGTGTGACACTGTGATCTTATTTAACTCATTGTGAGTGCCTGTGTGTGACACTGTGATCTTGTTTAACACATTGTGACTGTCTGTGTGTGACACTGTGATCTTGTTTAACACATTGTGAGTGCCTGTGTGTGACACTGTGATCATGTTTAGCACATTGTGAGTGTCTGTTTGTGACATTTAGATTTTGTTTAACACATTGTGAGTGTCTGTGTGTGACACTGTGATCTTGTTTAACACATTGTGAGAGTCGGTGCGTGACACGGTGATCACGTTTAACACATTTTGAGTGTCAGTGTGTGACACTGTAATCTTGTTTAACACATTGAGAGTGTCTGTGTGTGACACTGTTATCTCGTTTAACACATTCTGAGTGTCTGTGTGTGACACTGTGATCTT
This sequence comes from Chiloscyllium punctatum, assembly GCF_047496795.1. NCBI lineage: Eukaryota > Metazoa > Chordata > Chondrichthyes > Orectolobiformes > Hemiscylliidae > Chiloscyllium > Chiloscyllium punctatum. Next base: position 19,328 of record NC_092764.1, on the reverse strand, counting down.
GATTAACACATTGTGAGTGTCTGTGTGTGACAATGTGATTTTGTTTAACACATTGTGAGTGTCTGTGTGTGAAACTGTGATCTTGTTTAACACATTGTGAGTGTCTGTGTGTGACACTGTGATCTTGTTTAACTTATTCTGGGTGTCTGTGTGTGACTTTGTGATTTTGTTTAACACATTGTGAGAGTCTGTGTGTGACACTGTGATCTTGTTTAACTCATTGTGAGTGTCTGTGTGTGACTTTGTGATTTTGTTTAACACATTGTGAGTGTCTTTGTGTGACACTGTGATCTTGTTTAACACATTGTGAGTGTCTGTGTGTGACTTTGTGATTTTGTTTAACACATTGTGAGAGTCTGTGTGTGACACTGTGATCTTGTTTAACTCATTGTGAGTGTCTGTGTGTGACTTTGTGATTTTGTTTAACACATTGTGAGAGTCTGTGTGTGACACTGTGATGTTGTTTAACACATTGTGAGTGTCTGTGTGTGACTTTGTGATTTTGTTTAACACATTGTGAGTGTCTGTGTGTGATGCTGTGATCTTGTTTAACACATTGTGAGTGTCTGTGTGTGATGCAGTGATCTTGTTCAACACATTGTGAGTGTCTGTGTGTGACACTGTGATCTTGTTTAACTCATTGTGAGTGTCTGTGTGTGACTTTGTGATTTTGTTTAACACATTGTGAGAGTCTGTGTGTGACACTGTGATCTTGTTTAACACATTGTGAGTGTCTGTGTGTGACTTTGTGATTTTGTTTAACACATTGTGAGTGTCTGTGTGTGATGCTGTGATCTTGTTTAACACATTGTGAGTGTCTGTGTGTGATGCAGTGATCTTGTTCAACACATTGTGAGTGTCTGTGTGTTACACTGTGATCACGTTTAACACATTGGGAGTGTCTGTGTGTAACATTGTGATCTTGTTGAACACATTTTGAGTGTCTGTGTGTGACACTATGATCACGTTTAACACATTGTGAGTGACTGTGTGTGACACTGTGATCTTGTTTAACACAACGTGAGTGTCTGTGTGTGAAACTGTGATCTTGTTTAACACATTGTGAGTGTCTGTGTGTGACACTGTGATCTTGTTTAACACATTGTGAGTGTCTGTGTGTGACACTGTGATATTGTTTAACTCATTGTGAGTGTCTTTGTGTGACACTGTGATCTTGTTTAACACATTGTGACTGTCTGTGTGTGATATTGTGAATTTCATTAACACATTGTGAGTGTCTGTGTGTGACACTGTGATCTTATTTAACTCATTGTGAGTGTCTGTGTGTGACTTTGTGATTTTGTTTTACACATTGTGAGTGTCTGTGTGTGACACTGTGATCTTGTTTAACACATTGTGAGTGTCTGTGTGTGACATTTAGATTTTGTTTAACACATTGTGAGTGTCTGTGTGTGACACTGCGATCTTGTTTAACACATTGTGAGTGTCTGTGTGTGACACTGTGATCTTGTTTAACACATTGTGAGTGTCTGTGTGTGACACTGTGATCTTGTTTAACACATTGTGAGTGCCTGTGTGTGACACTGTGATCTTGTTTAACACATTGTGACTGTCTGTGTGTGACACTGTGATCTTGTTTAACACATTGTGAGTGCCTGTGTGTGACACTGTGATCTTGTTTAACACATTGTGAGTGTCTGTTTGTGACATTTAGATTTTGTTTAACACATTGTGAGTGTCTGTGTGTGACACTGTGATCTTGTTTAACACATTGTGAGAGTCGGTGCGTGACACGGTGATCACGTTTAACACATTTTGAGTGTCAGTGTGTGACACTGTAATCTTGTTTAACACATTGTGAGTGTCTGTGTGTGACACTGTTATCTCGTTTAACACATTCTGAGTGTCTGTGTGTGACACTGTGATCTTGATTAACACGTTGTGAGTGTCTGTGTGTGACAATGTGATTTTGTTTAACACATTGTGAGTGTCTGTGTGTGAAACTGTGATCTTGTTTAACACATTGTGAGTGTCTGTGTGTGACACTGTGATCTTGTTTAACTCATTGTGAGTGTCTGTGTGTGACTTTGTCATTTTGTTTCACACATTGTGAGTGTCTTTGTGTGACACTGTGATCTTGTTTAACACATTGTGAGTGTCTGTGTGTGACTTTGTGATTTTGTTTAACACATTGTGAGAGTCTGTGTGTGACACTGTGATCTTGTTTAACACATTGTGAGTGTCTGTGTGTGATGCTGTGATCTTGTTCAACACACTGTGAGTGCCTGTGTGGAAAAATGTGATTTTGTTTAACTCATTGGGAGTGTCTGTGTGTAACATTGTGATCTTGTTGAACACATTTTGAGTGTCTGTGTGTGAAACTGTGATCTTGTTTAACACATTGTGAGTGTCTGTGTGTGACACTGTGATCTTGTTGAACATATTTTGAGTGTCTGTGTGTGAAACTGTGATCTTGTTTAACACATTGTGAGTGTCTGTGTGTGACAGTGTGATCTTGTTTAACACAACGTGAGTGTCTGTGTGTGAAACTGTGATCTTGTTTTAACATTGTGAGTGTCTGTGTGTGAAACTGTGATCTTGTTTAACACATTGTGAGTGTCTGTGCGTGACACTGTGATCTTGTTTAACCCATAGTGAGTGTCTGTGTGTGACACTGTGATCTTGTTTAACACATTGTGAGTGCCTGTGTGTGATACTGTGATCTTGTTTAAACATTGTGAGTGCCTGTGTGTGACACTATGATCTCGTTTAACACATTGTGAGTGTCTGTGTGTGACAATGTGATCTTGTTTAAACATTGTGAGTGGCTGTGTGTGAAACTGTGATCTTGTTTAACACATTGTGAGTGTCCGTGTGTGACACTGTGATCTTGTTTAACACATTGTGAGTGCCTGTTTGTGACACTGTGATCTTGTTTAACACGTTGTGAGTGCCTGTTTGTGACACTGTGATCTTGTTTAACAGATTGTGAGTGTCTGTGAAACTGTGATCTTGTTTAACACATTGTGAGTGTCTGTGTGTGACACTGTGATCACGTTTAACACATTGTGAGTGTCTGTGTGTGACACTGTGATCATGTTTAACACATTGAGAGTGTCTGTGTGTGACGATGTCATTTTGTTTAACACTTTGTGAGTGTCTGTGTGTGACACTGTGATCTTGTTTAACTCATTGTGAGTGTGTGTGTGTGACTTTGTGATTTTGTTTAACACATTGTGTGTGTTTGTGTGTGACACTGGATCTTGTTTTAACACATTGTGACTGTCTGTGTGTGACATTGTGATTTTGTTGAGCACATTGTGACTGTCTGTGTGTGACAATGTGATTTTGAGTAACACATTGTGAGTTTCTGTGTGTGACACTGTGATCACGTTTAACACATTGTGAGTGTCTGTGTGTGACACTGTGATCACGTTTAACACATTGTGAGTGTCTGTGTGTGACACTGTGATCATGTTTAACACATTGAGAGTGTCTGTGTGTGACGATGTCATTTTGTTGAACACATTGTGAGTGTCTGTGTGTGACATTTAGATTTTGTTTAACACATTGTGAGTGTCTGTGTGTGACACTGTGATCCTGTTTAACACATTGTGAGTGTCTGTGTGTGACACTGTGATCTTGTTTAACACATTGTGAGTGTCTGTGTGTGACTTTTTGATTTTGTTTAACACATTGTGTGAATGTGTGTGTGACACTGTGATCTTGTTTAACACATTGTGAGTGTCTGTGTGTGACACTGCGATCTTGTTTAACACATTGTGAGTGCCTGTGTGCGACACTGTGATCTTGTTTAACACATTGTGAGTGTCTGTTTGTGACACTGTGATCTTGTTGAACACATTGTGAGTGTCTGTGTGTGACACTGTGATCTTGTTTAACACATTGTGAGTGCCTGTGTGTGACACTGTGATCTTGTTTAACACATTGTGAGTGTCTGTTTGTGACACTGTGATCTTGTTTAACACTTTGTGAGTGTCTGTGTGTGACACTGTGATTTTGTTTAACACATTGTGACTGTCTGTGTGTGACACTGTGATCGTGCTTAACACATTGTGAGTGCCTGTGTGTGACACTGTGATCTTGTTTAACACATTGTGAGTGTCTGTGTGTGACAATGTGATTTTGTTTAACACATTGTGAGTGTCGGTATGTGACATTTAGATTTTGTTTAACACATTGTGAGTGTCTGTGTGTGACACTGCGATCTTGTTTAACACATTGTGAGTGTCTGTGAGTGACACTGTGATCTTGTTTAACACATTGTGAGTGTCTGGGTGTGACACTGTGATCTTGTTTAACACTTTGTGAGGGTCTGTGTGTGACATTGTGATTTTGTTGAGCACATTGTGAGTGCCTGTGTGTGACACTGTGATCTTGTTTAACACATTGTGACTGTCTGTGTGTGACACTGTGATCTTGTTTAACACATTGTGAGTGCCTGATTGTGACACTGTGATCTTGTTTAACACATTGTGAGTGTCTGTTTGTGACATTTAGATTCTGTTTAACACATTGTGAGTGTGTGTGTGTGACACTGTGATCTTGTTTAACACATTGTGAGTGTCTGTGTGTGACTTTGTGATTTTGTTTAACACATTGTGAGAGTCTGTGTGTGACACTGTGATCTTGTTTAACACATTGTGAGTGTCTGTGTGTTATGCTGTGATCTTGTTCAACACATTGTGAGTGTCTGAGTGGAACAATGTGATTTTGTTTAACTCATTGGGAGTGTCTGTGTGTAACATTGTGATCTTGTTGAACACATTTTGAGTGTCTGTGTGTGACACTATGATCACGTTTAACACATTGTGAGTGACTGTGTGTGACACTGTGATCTTCTTTAACACAACGTGAGTGTCTGTGTGTGAAACTGTGATCTTGTTTAAACATTGTGAGTGTCTGTGTGTGAAACTGTGATCTTGTTTAACCCATTGTGAGTGTCTGTGTGTGACACTGTGATCTTGTTTAACACATTGTGAGTGTCTGTGTGTGACACTGTGATCTTGTTTAACACATTGTGAGAGTCGCTGCGTGACACGGTGATCACGTTTAACACATTTTGAGTGTCAATGTGTGACACTGTAATCTTGTTTAACACTTTGTGAGTGTCTGTGTGTGACACTGTTATCTCGTTTAACACATTGTGAGTGTCTGTGTGTGACACTGTGATCTTGATTAACACATTGTGAGTGTCTGTGTGTGACACTGTGATCTTGTTTAACACATTGTGAGTGTCTGTGTGTGACACTGTGATCTTGTTTAACACATTGTGAGTGCCTGTGTGTGACACTGTGATCTTGTTTAACACATTGTGAGTGTCTGTTTGTGACACTGTGATCATGTTTAACACTTTGTGAGTGTCTGTGTGTGACACTGTGATCTTGTTTAACACATTGTGAGTGTCTGTGTGTGACACTGTGATCGTGTTTAACACATTGTAAGTGCCTGTGTGTGACACTGTGATCTTGTTTAACACATTGTGAGTGTCTGTGTGTGACAATGTGATTTTGTTTAACACATTGTGAGTGTCTGTATGTGACATTTAGATTTTGTTTAACACATTGTGAGTGTCTGTGTGTGACACTGTGATCTTGTTTAACACATTGTGAGTGTCTGTGTGTGAAACTGTGATCTTGTTTAACACATTGTGAGTGTCTGTGTGTGACACTGTGATCTTGTTTAACTCATTGTGAGTGTCTGTGTGTGACTTTGTGATTTTGTTTAACACATTGTGAGAGTCTGTGTGTGACACTGTGATCTTGTTTAACACATTGTGAGTGTCTGTGTGTGACACTGTGATCTTATTTAACTCATTGTGAGTGCCTGTGTGTGACACTGTGATCTTGTTTAACACATTGTGAGTGTCTGTGTGTGACACTGTGATCTTGTTTAACACATTGTGAGTGTCTGTGTGTGACTTTGTGATTTTGTTTAACACATTGTGAGTGTCTGTGTGTGACACTGTGATCTTGTTTAACACATTGTGAGTGTCTGTGTGTGACACTTTGATCTTGTTTAACACTTTGTGAGGGTCTGTGTGTGACATTGTGATTTTGTTGAGCACATTGTGAGTGCCTTTGTGTGACACTGTGATCTTGTTTAACACATTGTGACTGTCTGTGTGTGACACTGTGATCTTGTTTAACACATTGTGAGTGCCTGTGTGTGACACTGTGATCTTGTTTAACACATTGTGAGTGTCTGTTTGTGACATTTAGATTTTGTTTAACACATTGTGAGTGTCTGTGTGTGACACTGTGATCTTGTTTAACACATTGTGAGTGTCTGTGTGTGACACTGTTATCTCGTTTAACACATTCTGAGTGTCTGTGTGTGACACTGTGATCTTGATTAACACATTGTGAGTGTCTGTGTGTGACAATGTGATTTTGTTTAACACATTGTGAGTGTCTGTGTGTGACACTGTGATCTTGTTTTACACAACGTGAGTGTCTGTGTGTGAAACTGTGATCTTGTTTAACCCATTGTGAGTGTCTGTGTGTGACACTGTGATCCTGTTTAACACATTGTGAGTGTCTGTGTGTGACTCTGTGATCTTGTTTAACACATTGTGAGTGTCTGTGTGTGACACTGTTATCTTGTTTAACACATTGTGAGTGCCTGTGTGTGACACTGTGATCTTGTTTAACACATTGTGAGTGTCTGTTTGTGACACTGTGATCTTGTTTAACACTTTGTGAGTGTCTGTGTGTGACACTGTGATCTTGTTTAACACATTGTGAGTGTCTGTGTGTGACACTGTGATCATGTTTAACACATTGTGAGTGCCTGTGTGTGACACTGTGATCTTGTTTAACACATTGTGAGTGTCTGTGTGTGACAATGTGATTTTGTTTAACACATTGTGAGTGTCTGTATGTGACATTTAGATTTTGTTTAACACATTGTGAGTGTCTGTGTGTGACACTGTGATCTTGTTTAACACATTGTCAGTGTCTGTGTGTGACAATGTGATTTTGTTTAACACATTGTGAGTGTCTGTGTGTGAAACTGTGATCTTGTTTAACACATTGTGGGTGTCTGTGTGTGACACTGTGATCTTGTTTAACACATTGTGAGAATCTGTGTTTGACTTTGTGATTTTGTTTAACACATTGTGAGTGTCTTTGTGTGACACTGTGATCTTGTTTAACACATTGTGAGTGTATGTGTGTGATATTGTGAATTTCATGAACACATTGTGAGTGTCTGTGTGTGACACTGTGATCTTATTTAACTCATTGTGAGGGTCTGTGTGTGACATTGTGATTTTGTTGAGCACATTGTGAGTGCCTGTGTGTGACACTGTGATCTTGTTTAACACATTGTGACTGTCTGTGTGTGACACTGTGATCTTGTTTAACACATTGTGAGTGCCTGTGTGTGACACTGTGATCTTGTTTAACACATTGTGAGTGTCTGTTGGTGACATTTAGATTTTGTTTAACACATTGTGAGTGTCTGTGTGTGACACTGTGATCTTGTTTAACACATTGTGAGAGTCGGTGCGTGACACGGTGATCACGTTTAACACATTTTGAGTGTCAATGTGTGACACTGTAATCTTGTTTAACACATTGTGAGTGTCTGTGTGTGACACTGTTATCTCGTTTAACACATTCTGAGTGTCTGTGTGTGACACTGTGATCTTGATTAACACATTGTGAGTGTCTGTGTGTGACAATGTGATTTTGTTTAACACATTGTGAGTGTCTGTGTGTGAAACTGTGATCTTGTTTAACACATTGTGAGTGTCTGTGTGTGACACTGTGATCTTGTTTAACTCATTGTGAGTGTCTGTGTGTGACTTTGTGATTTTGTTTAACACATTGTGAGAGTCTGTGTGTGACACTGTGATCTTGTTTAACACATTGTGAGTGTCTGTGTGTGACTTTGGGATTTTGTTTAACACATTGTGAGAGTCTGTGTGTGACACTGTGATCTTGTTTAACACATTGTGAGTGTCTGTGTGTGATGCAGTGATCTTGTTCAACACATTGTGAGTGTCTGTGTGTTACACTGTGATCACGTTTAACACATTGGGAGTGTCTGTGTGTAACATTGTGATCTTGTGGAACACATTTTGAGTGTCTGTGTGTGACACTATGATCACGTTTAACACATTGTGAGTGACTGTGTGTGACACTGTGATCTTGTTTAACACAACATGAGTGTCTGTGTGTGAAACTGTGATCTTGTTTAACACATTGTGAGTGTCTGTGTGTGACACTGTGATCTTGTTTAACACATTGTGAGTGTCTGTGTGTGACACTGTGATCTTATTTAACTCATTGTGAGTGCCTGTGTGTGACACTGTGATCTTGTTTAACACATTGTGAGTGTCTGTGTGTGACACTGTGATCTTGTTTAACACATTGTGAGTGTCTGTGTGTGACTTTGTGATTTTGTTTACCACATTGTGAGTGTCTGTGTGTGACACTGTGATCTTGTTTAACACATTGTGAGTGTCTGTGTGTGACACTGTGATCTTGTTTAACACTTTGTGAGGGTCTGTGTGTGACATTGTGATTTTGTTGAGCACATTGTGAGTGCCTTTGTGTGACACTGTGATCTTGTTTAACACATTGTGACTGTCTGTGTGTGACACTGTGATCTTGTTTAACACATTGTGAGTGCCTGTGTGTGACACTGTGATCTTGTTTAACACATTGTGAGTGTCTGTTTGTGACATTTAGATTTTGTTTAACACATTGTGAGTGTCTGTGTGTGACACTGTGATCTTGTTTAACACATTGTGAGTGTCTGTGTGTGACACTGTTATCTCGTTTAACACATTCTGAGTGTCTGTGTGTGACACTGTGATCTTGATTAACACATTGTGAGTGTCTGTGTGTGACAATGTGATCTTGTTTTACACAACGTGAGTGTCTGTGTGTGAAACTGTGATCTTGTTTAACCCATTGTGAGTGTCTGTGTGTGACACTGTGATCTTGTTTAACACTTTGTGAGGGTCTGTGTGTGACATTGTGATTTTGTTGAGCACATTGTGAGTGCCTTTGTGTGACACTGTGATCTTGTTTAACACATTGTGACTGTCTGTGTGTGACACTATGATCACGTTTAACACATTGTGAGTGACTGTGTGTGACACTGTGATCTTGTTTAACACAACATGAGTGTCTGTGTGTGAAACTGTGATCTTGTTTAACACATTGTGAGTGTCTGTGTGTGACACTGTGATCTTGTTTAACACATTGTGAGTGTCTGTGTGTGACACTGTGATCTTATTTAACTCATTGTGAGTGCCTGTGTGTGACACTGTGATCTTGTTTAACACATTGTGAGTGTCTGTGTGTGACACTGTGATCTTGTTTAACACATTGTGAGTGTCTGTGTGTGACTTTGTGATTTTGTTTAACACATTGTGAGTGTCTGTGTGTGACACTGTGATCTTGTTTAACACATTGTGAGTGTCTGTGTGTGACACTGTGATCTTGTTTAACACTTTGTGAGGGTCTGTGTGTGACATTGTGATTTTGTTGAGCACATTGTGAGTGCCTTTGTGTGACACTGTGATCTTGTTTAACACATTGTGACTGTCTGTGTGTGACACTGTGATCTTGTTTAACACATTGTGAGTGCCTGTGTGTGACACTGTGATCTTGTTTAACACATTGTGAGTGTCTGTTTGTGACATTTAGATTTTGTTTAACACATTGTGAGTGTCTGTGTGTGACACTGTGATCTTGTTTAACACATTGTGAGTGTCTGTGTGTGACACTGTTATCTCGTTTAACACATTCTGAGTGTCTGTGTGTGACACTGTGATCTTGATTAACACATTGTGAGTGTCTGTGTGTGACAATGTGATCTTGTTTTACACAACGTGAGTGTCTGTGTGTGAAACTGTGATCTTGTTTAACCCATTGTGAGTGTCTGTGTGTGACACTGTGATCTTGTTTAACACTTTGTGAGGGTCTGTGTGTGACATTGTGATTTTGTTGAGCACATTGTGAGTGCCTTTGTGTGACACTGTGATCTTGTTTAACACATTGTGACTGTCTGTGTGTGACACTGTGATCTTGTTTAACACATTGTGAGTGCCTGTGTGTGACACTGTGATCTTGTTTAACACATTGTGAGTGTCTGTTTGTGACATTTAGATTTTGTTTAACACATTGTGAGTGTCTGTGTGTGACACTGTGATCTTGTTTAACACATTGTGAGTGTCTGTGTGTGACACTGTGATCCTGTTTAACACATTGTGAGTGTCTGTGTGTGACTCTGTGATCTTGTTTAACACATTGTGAGTGTCTGTGTGTGACACTGTTATCTTGTTTAACACATTGTGAGTGCCTGTGTGTGACACTGTGATCTTGTTTAACACATTGTGAGTGTCTGTTTGTGACACTGTGATCTTGTTTAACACTTTGTGAGTGTCTGTGTGTGACACTGTGATCTTGTTTAACACATTGTGAGTGTCTGTGTGTGACACTGTGATCATGTTTAACACATTGTGAGTGCCTGTGTGTGACACTGTGATCTTGTTTAACACATTGTGAGTGTCTGTGTGTGACAATGTGATTTTGTTTAACACATTGTGAGTGTCTGTATGTGACATTTAGATTTTGTTTAACACATTGTGAGTGTCTGTGTGTGACACTGTGATCTTGTTTAACACATTGTCAGTGTCTGTGTGTGACAATGTGATTTTGTTTAACACATTGTGAGTGTCTGTGTGTGAAACTGTGATCTTGTTTAACACATTGTGGGTGTCTGTGTGTGACACTGTGATCTTGTTTAACACATTGTGAGAATCTGTGTTTGACTTTGTGATTTTGTTTAACACATTGTGAGTGTCTTTGTGTGACACTGTGATCTTGTTTAACACATTGTGAGTGTATGTGTGTGATATTGTGAATTTCATGAACACATTGTGAGTGTCTGTGTGTGACACTGTGATCTTATTTAACTCATTGTGAGGGTCTGTGTGTGACATTGTGATTTTGTTGAGCACATTGTGAGTGCCTGTGTGTGACACTGTGATCTTGTTTAACACATTGTGACTGTCTGTGTGTGACACTGTGATCTTGTTTAACACATTGTGAGTGCCTGTGTGTGACACTGTGATCTTGTTTAACACATTGTGAGTGTCTGTTGGTGACATTTAGATTTTGTTTAACACATTGTGAGTGTCTGTGTGTGACACTGTGATCTTGTTTAACACATTGTGAGAGTCGGTGCGTGACACGGTGATCACGTTTAACACATTTTGAGTGTCAATGTGTGACACTGTAATCTTGTTTAACACATTGTGAGTGTCTGTGTGTGACACTGTTATCTCGTTTAACACATTCTGAGTGTCTGTGTGTGACACTGTGATCTTGATTAACACATTGTGAGTGTCTGTGTGTGACAATGTGATTTTGTTTAACACATTGTGAGTGTCTGTGTGTGAAACTGTGATCTTGTTTAACACATTGTGAGTGTCTGTGTGTGACACTGTGATCTTGTTTAACTCATTGTGAGTGTCTGTGTGTGACTTTGTGATTTTGTTTAACACATTGTGAGAGTCTGTGTGTGACACTGTGATCTTGTTTAACACATTGTGAGTGTCTGTGTGTGACTTTGGGATTTTGTTTAACACATTGTGAGAGTCTGTGTGTGACACTGTGATCTTGTTTAACACATTGTGAGTGTCTGTGTGTGATGCAGTGATCTTGTTCAACACATTGTGAGTGTCTGTGTGTTACACTGTGATCACGTTTAACACATTGGGAGTGTCTGTGTGTAACATTGTGATCTTGTGGAACACATTTTGAGTGTCTGTGTGTGACACTATGATCACGTTTAACACATTGTGAGTGACTGTGTGTGACACTGTGATCTTGTTTAACACAACATGAGTGTCTGTGTGTGAAACTGTGATCTTGTTTAACACATTGTGAGTGTCTGTGTGTGACACTGTGATCTTGTTTAACACATTGTGAGTGTCTGTGTGTGACACTGTGATCTTATTTAACTCATTGTGAGTGCCTGTGTGTGACACTGTGATCTTGTTTAACACATTGTGAGTGTCTGTGTGTGACACTGTGATCTTGTTTAACACATTGTGAGTGTCTGTGTGTGACTTTGTGATTTTGTTTAACACATTGTGAGTGTCTGTGTGTGACACTGTGATCTTGTTTAACACATTGTGAGTGTCTGTGTGTGACACTGTGATCTTGTTTAACACTTTGTGAGGGTCTGTGTGTGACATTGTGATTTTGTTGAGCACATTGTGAGTGCCTTTGTGTGACACTGTGATCTTGTTTAACACATTGTGACTGTCTGTGTGTGACACTGTGATCTTGTTTAACACATTGTGAGTGCCTGTGTGTGACACTGTGATCTTGTTTAACACATTGTGAGTGTCTGTTTGTGACATTTAGATTTTGTTTAACACATTGTGAGTGTCTGTGTGTGACACTGTGATCTTGTTTAACACATTGTGAGTGTCTGTGTGTGACACTGTTATCTCGTTTAACACATTCTGAGTGTCTGTGTGTGACACTGTGATCTTTTTTAACACATTGTGAGTGTCTGTGTGTGACACTGTGATCTTGTTGAACACATTTTGAGTGTCTGTGTGTGAAACTGTGATCTTGTTTAACACATTGTGAGTGTCTGTGTGTGACACTGTGATCTTGTTTAACACAACGTTAGTGTCTGTGTGTGAAACTGTGATCTTGTTTTAACATTGTGAGTGTCTGTGTGTGAAACTGTGATCTTGTTTAACACATTGTGAGTGTCTGTGCGTGACACTGTGATCTTGTTTAACCCATTGTGAGTGTCTGTGTGTGACACTGTGATCTTGTTTAACACATTGTGAGTGTCTGTGCGTGACACTGTGATCTTGTTTAACCCATTGTGAGTGTCTGTGTGTGACACTGTGATCTTGTTTAACACATTGTGAGTGCCTGTGTGTGACACTGTGATCTTGTTTAACCCATTGTGAGTGTCTGTGTGTGACACTGTGATCTTGTTTAACACATTGTGAGTGTCTGTGCGTGACACTGTGATCTTGTTTAACCCATTGTGAGTGTCTGTGTGTGACACTGTGATCTTGTTTAACACATTGTGAGTGCCTGTGTGTGATACTGTGATCTTGTTTAAACATTGTGAATGCCTGTGTGTGACACTATGATCTCGTTTAACACATTGTGAGTGTCTGTGTGTGACAATGTGATCTTGTTTAAACATTGTGAGTGGCTGTGTGTGAAACTGTGATCTTGTTTAACACATTGTGAGTGCCTGTTTGTGACACTGTGATCTTGTTTAACACATTGTGAGTGCCTGTTTGTGACACTGTGATCTTGTTTAACAGATTGTGAGTGTCTGCGAAACTGTGATCTTGTTTAACACATTGTGAGTGTCTGTGTGTGACACTGTGATCACGTTTAACACATTGTGAGTGTCTGCGTGTGACACTGTGATCATGTTTAACACATTGAGAGTGTCTGTGTGTGACGATGTCATTTTGTTTAACACTTTGTGAGTGTCTGTGTGTGACACTGTGATCTTGTTTAACTCATTGTGAGTGTGTGTGTGTGACTTTGTGATTTTGTTTAACACATTGTGTGTGTTTGTGTGTGACACTGTGATCTTGTTTTAACACATTGTGACTGTCTGTGTGTGACATTGTGATTTTGTTGAGCACATTGTGACTGTCTGTGTGTGACAATGTGATTTTGATTAACACATTGTGAGTTTCTGTGTGTGACACTGTGATCACGTTTAACACATTGTGAGTGTCTGTGTGTGACACTGTGATCACGTTTAACACATTGTTAGTGTCTGTGTGTGACACTGTGATCTTGTTTAACATATTGTGAGTGCCTGTGTGTGATACTGTGATCTTGTTTAAACATTGTGAGTGTCTGTGTGTGACACTATGATCTCGTTTAACACATTGTGAGTGTCTGTGTGTGACACTGTGATCTTGTTTAACACATTGTGAGTGTCTTTGTGTGACACTGTGATCTTGTTTAACACATTGTGAGTGTCTGTGTGTGACTTTGTGATTTTGTTTAACACATTGTGAGTGTCTTTGTGTGACACTGTGATCTTGTTTAACACATTGTGAGTGTCTGTGTGTGATATTGTGAATTTCATTAACACATTGTGAGTGTCTGTGTGTGACACTGGGATCTTATTTAACTCATTGTGAGTGCCTGTGTGTGACACTGTGATCTTGTTTAACACATTGTGAGTGTCTGTGTGTGACATTTAGATTTTGTTTATCACATTGTGAGTGTCTGTGTGTGACACTGCGATCTTGTTTAACACATTGTGAGTGTCTGTGAGTGACACTGTGATCTTGTTTAACACATTGTGAGTGTCTGTGTGTGACACTGTGATCTTGTTTAACACTTTGTGAGGGTCTGTGTGTGACATTGTGATTTTGTTGAGCACATTGTGAGTGCCTGTGTGTGACACTGTGATCTTGTTTAACACATTGTGACTGTCTGTGTGTGACACTGTGATCTTGTTTAACACATTGTGAGTGCCTGATTGTGACACTGTGATCTTGTTTAACACATTGTGAGTGTCTGTTTGTGACATTTAGATTTTGTTTAACACATTGTGAGTGTGTGTGTGTGACACTGTGATCTTGTTTAACACATTGTGAGTGTCTGTGTGTGACTTTGTGATTTTGTTTAACACATTGTGAGAGTCTGTGTGTGACACTGTGATCTTGTTTAACACATTGTGAGTGTCTGTGTGTGATGCTGTGATCTTGTTCAACACATTGTGAGTGTCTGTGTGGAACAATGTGATTTTGTTTAACTCATTGGGAGTGTCTGTGTGTAACATTGTGATCTTGTTGAACACATTTTGAGTGTCTGTGTGTGACACTATGATCACGTTTAACACATTGTGAGTGACTGTGTGTGACACTGTGATCTTGTTTAACACAACGTGAGTGTCTGTGTGTGAAACTGTGATCTTGTTTAAACATTGTGAGTGTCTGTGTGTGAAACTGTGATCTTGTTTAACCCATTGTGAGTGTCTGTGTGTGACACTGTGATCTTGTTTAACACATTGTGAGTGCCTGTGTGTGATACTGTGATCTTGTTTAAACATTGTGAGTGTCTGTGTGTGACACTGTGATCTTGTTTAAACATTGTGAGTGTCTGTGTGTGAAACTGTGATCTTGTTTAACACATTGTGAGTGTCTGTGTGTGACACTGTGATCTTGTTTAACACATTGTGAGTGCCTGTTTGTGACACTGTGATCTTGTTTAACACGTTGTGAGTGCCTGTTTGTGACACTGTGATCTTGTTTAACAGATTGTGAGTGTCTGTGAAACTGTGATCTTGTTTAACACATTGTGAGTGTCTGTGTGTGTCACTGTGATCATGTTTAACACATTGTGAGTGTCTGTGTGTGACACTGTGATCATGTTTAACACATTGAGAGTGTCTGTGTGTGACGATGTCATTTTATTTAACACTTTGTGAGTGTCTGTGTGTGACACTGTGATCTTGTTTAACTCATTGTGAGTGTGTGTGTGTGACTTTGTGATTTTGTTTAACACATTGTGTTTGTTTGTGTGTGACACTGTGATCTTGTTTTAACACATTGTGACTGTCTGTGTGTGACATTGTGATTTTGTTGAGCACATTGTGACTGTCTGTGTGTGACAATGTGATCTTGTTTAACACATTGTGAGTGTCTGTGTGTGATATTGTGATTTTGGTTAACACATTGTGAGTGTCTGTGTGTGACACTGTGATCTTATTTAACTCATTGTGAGTGTCTGTGTGTGACAATGTGATTTTGTTTAACACATTGTGAGTGTCTGTGTGTGACATTTAGATTTTGTTTAACACATTGTGAGTGTCTGTGTGTGACTCTGTGATCTTGTTTAACACATTGTGAGTGTCTGTGTGTGACACTGTGATCTTGTTTAACACACATTTTGAGTGTCTGTGTGTGACATTTAGATTTTGTTTAACACATTGTGAGTGTCTGTGTGTGACACTGTGATCCTGTTTAACACTTTGTGAGTGCCTGTGTGTGACACTGTGATCTTGTTTAACACATAGTGACTGTCTGTGTGTGACACTGTGATCTTGTTTAACACATTGTGAGTGTGTGTGCATGACATTTGGATTTTGTTTAACACATTGTGAGTGCCTGAGTGTGACACTGTGATCTTGTTTAACACACATTTTGAGTGTCTGTGTGTGACATTTAGATTTTGTTTAACACATTGTGAGTGTCTGTGTGTGACACTGTGATCCTGTTTAACACTTTGTGAGTGCCTGTGTGTGACACTGTGATCTTGTTTAACACATTGTGACTGTCTGTGTGTGACACTGTGATCTTGTTTAACACATTGTGAGTGCCTGTGTGTGACACTGTGATCTTGTTTAACACATTGTGACTGTCTGTGTGTGACACTGTGATCTTGTTTAACACATTGTGAGTGCCTGTGTGTGACATTTAGATTTGGTTTAACACATTGTGAGTGTCTGTGTCTGACACTGCGATCTTGTTTAACACATTGTGAGTGCCTGTGTGTGACACTGTGATCTTGTTTAACGCATTGTGACTGTCTGTGTGTGACACTGTGATCTTGTTTAACACATTGTGAGTGCCTGTGTGTGACACTGTGATCTTGTTTAACACATTGTGAGAGTCGGTGCGTGACACGGTGATCACGTTTAACACATTTTGAGTGTCAGTGTGTGACACTGTAATCTTGTTTAACACATTGTGAGTGTCCGTGTGTGACACTGTTATCTTGTTTAACACATTCTGAGTGTCTGTGTGTGACACTGTGATCTTGATTAACACATTGTGAGTGTCTGTGTGTGACAATGTGATTTTGTTTAACACATTGTGAGTGTCTGTGTGTGAAACTGTGATCTTGTTTAACACATTGTGAGTGTCTGTGTGTGACTTTGTGATTTTGTTTAACACATTGTGAGAGTCTGTGTGTGACACTGTGATCTTGTTTAACACAACGTGAGTGTCTGTGTGTGAAACTGTGATCTTGTTTAAACATTGTGAGTGTCTGTGTGTGAAACTGTGATCTTGTTTAACACATTGTGAGTGTCTGTCTGTGACACTGTGATCTTGTTTAACACATTGTGAGTGTCTGTGTGTGACAATGTGATTTTGTTTAACAAATTGTGAGTGTCTGTGTGTGACACTGTGATCTTGTTTAACACATTGTGAGTGTCTGTGTGTGACACTGTGATCATGTTTAACTCATTGTGAGTGTGTGTGTGTGACTTTGTGATTTTGTTTAACACATTGTGTGTGTCTGTGTGTGACACTGTGATCTTGTTTTAACACATTGTGACTGTCTGTGTGTGACATTGTGATTTTGTTGAGCACATTGTGAGTGTCTGTGTGTGACATTGTGATCTTGTTTAACACATTGTGAGTGTCTGTGTGTGACACTGTGATCTTGTTTAACACATTGTGACTGTCTGTGTGTGACAATGTCATTTTGTTTATCACTTTGTGAGTGTCTGTGTGTGACACTGTGATCTTGTTTATCACTTTGTGAGTGTCTGTTTGTGACACTGTGATCTTGTTTAACACATTGTGAGAGTCGGTGTGTGACACTGTGATCACGTTTATCACATTGTGAGTGTCTGTGTGTGACAATGTCATTTTGTTTATCACTTTGTGAGTGTCTGTGTGTGAAACTGTGATCTTGTTTAACACATTGTGTGTGTCTGTGTGTGACACTGTGATCTTGTTTAACACATTGTGTGTGTCTGTGTGTGACACTGTGATCTTGTTTAACACATTGTGAGTGTCTGTGTGTGACTTTGTGATTTTGTTTAACACATTGTGAGTGTCTTTGTGTGACACTGTGATCTTGTTTAACACATTGTGAGTGTCTGTGTGTGATATTGTGAATTTCATTAACACATTGTGAGTGTCTGTGTGTGACACTGTGATCTTATTTAACTCATTGTGAGTGCCTGTGTGTGACACTGTGATCTTGTTTAACACATTGTGAGTGTCTGTGTGTGACATTTAGATTTTGTTTATCACATTGTGAGTGTCTGTGTGTGACACTGCGATCTTGTTTAACACATTGTGAGTGTCTGTGAGTGACACTGTGATCTTGTTTAACACATTGTGAGTGTCTGTGTGTGACACTGTGATCTTGTTTAACACTTTGTGAGGGTCTGTGTGTGACATTGTGATTTTGTTGAGCACATTGTGAGTGCCTGTGTGTGACACTGTGATCTTGTTTAACACATTGTGACTGTCTGTGTGTGACACTGTGATCTTGTTTAACACATTGTGAGTGCCTGATTGTGACACTGTGATCTTGTTTAACACATTGTGAGTGTCTGTTTGTGACATTTAGATTTTGTTTAACACATTGTGAGTGTGTGTGTGTGACACTGTGATCTTGTTTAACACATTGTGAGTGTCTGTGTGTGACTTTGTGATTTTGTTTAACACATTGTGAGAGTCTGTGTGTGACACTGTGATCTTGTTTAACACATTGTGAGTGTCTGTGTGTGATGCTGTGATCTTGTTCAACACATTGTGAGTGTCTGTGTGGAACAATGTGATTTTGTTTAACTCATTGGGAGTGTCTGTGTGTAACATTGTGATCTTGTTGAACACATTTTGAGTGTCTGTGTGTGACACTATGATCACGTTTAACACATTGTGAGTGACTGTGTGTGACACTGTGATCTTGTTTAACACAACGTGAGTGTCTGTGTGTGAAACTGTGATCTTGTTTAAACATTGTGAGTGTCTGTGTGTGAAACTGTGATCTTGTTTAACCCATTGTGAGTGTCTGTGTGTGACACTGTGATCTTGTTTAACACATTGTGAGTGCCTGTGTGTGATACTGTGATCTTGTTTAAACATTGTGAGTGTCTGTGTGTGACACTGTGATCTTGTTTAAACATTGTGAGTGTCTGTGTGTGAAACTGTGATCTTGTTTAACACATTGTGAGTGTCTGTGTGTGACACTGTGATCTTGTTTAACACATTGTGAGTGCCTGTTTGTGACACTGTGATCTTGTTTAACACGTTGTGAGTGCCTGTTTGTGACACTGTGATCTTGTTTAACAGATTGTGAGTGTCTGTGAAACTGTGATCTTGTTTAACACATTGTGAGTGTCTGTGTGTGTCACTGTGATCATGTTTAACACATTGTGAGTGTCTGTGTGTGACACTGTGATCATGTTTAACACATTGAGAGTGTCTGTGTGTGACGATGTCATTTTATTTAACACTTTGTGAGTGTCTGTGTGTGACACTGTGATCTTGTTTAACTCATTGTGAGTGTGTGTGTGTGACTTTGTGATTTTGTTTAACACATTGTGTTTGTTTGTGTGTGACA